>NW_005842456.1:841432-855697 GCF_000455745.1 Alligator sinensis | reverse complement strand
GGGGGGGGGATGCTGCTGTGCCTTCTTGCTGCCTTTCCTCCGAGATGGAATAGAATTAGCTTGTGCATTAAGGATCACTCCCTTGAGGAGCAACCACCCTTCCTGAACTCCTCTGGGGTCGTGGTCCCTTAGGGCCTCACTGACAAGCCTCCTGAACTTGTCAAAGTCAGCTTTCCTGAAGTCAAGGACTTCAGTGTTGCTGACTGACTTGCCAGCTTTATGGCAGATGGTGAAAGTGATAAGCTCGTGTCGCTGTCACCCAGCTACCCATCGATCACTAGGTCGCTGATTAGGTCATCCCCAGTTGCTTGTACCAGGTTGAGCAGCGCTTTACCTCTCATTGGCCCGTAGACTTCTTGAGTCAGGTAGAGGTCATCCACGCACGATAGGAAGCTTTGTGACTGCTTGGATTTTGCTGAGTGATCCTCCCACGAGATGTCTGGGTAGTTGAAGTCACCCATGACAACCATGGTCCTGGAGCATGTGGCCTCAGCCAGTTCTTAAAAAAACGTTCTTAAACAACTTTTTCCAAGGAAGGAATAGTGGGACATTACCAGCTACCTGTTGATTCGCTCCAAAAAGCCCTAAGTCAACACTGTCCTGTCTGCCTTACATAGACACCTCTCAGAATTAGCTAGCAAACCACATGCTGGCTACAGTCTATGCTGTGGGAGAGAAGAGGGAGGGATCCCTGCTTGAGCAGCGAGTTGGGGGGAGGCGGCAGGGGGAAGCCAAGCAGACCCTGCTGTGCCTGCAAGTCTCTGCTCCAACCAGGGAGAAGAGGGGAAAGGCTAGCCCTGCTCTGGAGCAGAGAGCCCTGCTCTGTGCTGAATAGCATCTAGGATGCTGGGGGACTCTAGTTTAACTTAAACCAGGAAGGGGTCTGGGACAGACATTGCATAAACCAGTTTGACCTAAATCAGTTAAATCTGATACTACATTCAACCAGGTTTATCTCAAACTAATTTTAGCCATTTCAACTGGTTTATCTGCACTGAACATCTGTTCTGTTAAAGGTTTAAACCAATTTCTGATCACTTAAATCAGTGTATGTGTAATGTAAGTCCCTAGTCCCCAAGTGACACAGTGCCAGTGTAGTGTCTATTTTCCAATACCTCTCAGTCCCTGAAGTGTGAGAACTATTTAGGAGAAAGAGACATGGTTAGAATATTTATGATCCAGTTATCTTAAGCTCCTGCAATGAGCTATGAAGGTTCTGGCCAGCCTAGATGGACCTAGGCTCCTGGAAAATGTATCAACAAATCCCAAACCTGGAGAGGTACAAAATTATCTTTGCCTTCACTCCCTTTAGTGATATGCCAAATAACTGCTAAAAGACAGGCACAAACTGTCCAGTTTCAAAATTAGGTGAACTGCAATCCTCAGTGTTCTAAGGAATATGGAATTTTTATGCAACTTTTATAACATTTTTAATTCACAACATGAAAAACTTATTTCACCTTTGACTTTTCTCTTTATACTGACTTGCTATATGAATCAATGTTGCAACAGTATTGCTAAAACCTGGCCTTCCAAAAATCAAGCATTAAGACGCCTTCAAAAAATCATGAAAATTTAAAATTAAGAAACTGAGTTATCTGTATTTGCCTGTGGCATTTTTTTAGCCTTTACATTTTATTTTCAAGCCTTCTCCACACCATCAATATTAGAAATTTAGCTTTCATTACAAAAGCGAATGCAAAATCCTCTTTAAAAAAATCACCTGACACTCAGGAGTAGTTAAGAAAATTCAAGTAAGGCAAGACTAGCAACTAAATCATTATATTCCCTTCTACCCTGAAATGACCTAAAGATAGCCAAACAATAAATAGAATTAAACACTGGAGTTTTAAACCTTAAAATAAAGATAAGTCAGAGACTAAGTGACTTTATTATTGCTACTGTTTTTATGTGGAAGGTACTCAGATAAATCAGTGATGGGTAGTAGGATAAAACACTAAGTGACACAATCATAAGAAATGGAAACACTACACTACATGACTGACGGTTCTAATGAAGTCACTAACTTTCTATTAAATTCTTATGCAAATGTGTATGATTTTATTACATGATGTACCTACTTTACCTTTCCATTTCCTCTTCCATGGAGAAAGTGAAAATTGGACTTTTTAAAAAACAATATAGAATTGTCTGTCAAAATATTATTTTTGGTATACTTTATAGCTGCAAGATTTTGATTTTACCAGTTGCTTTAGACCACATTAAAATGTATTTTTAAGCAGTCCATCAAATTACTGGAGAGTTTAATTGTAACTCTTTCTTTCTTTCTTAAGTTATTAACAGAGCCCTTTGAAGTGGCTTTCACTTTCTTTAGATGGAAAACCCCTCTGACCATGTTAATGGAGCTGTGTTAATGGAAAGAAACATTCTGATTGTTCTCAACTTTGCTGAAGTATTTTTTTTCCTTTTAATACAAGAAGCATCATGTTCCTCATACAGATGTAATTTATATTTAAGAGTATGTTTAATTCATTGTTTTTAGTGAAGTCAAAACGTTAGTGTGTCTAGCTGTGTTTGCTGTAAAGCACCATTCTCTCACAATGCTAGTATTAATTACTAGCCCATTACTACTTATGGTTGGCTCAATTCTTAGTCTTCATTCAGTAAACTTTCTCTGAAGCCAGTGGTTGATGCCTGGAAAAGGACCTCAGGATTGAGTTCATTTTATTTTTTAATATTGGGCCAGGGGTGTGCAAGATACTTGACACAGGTACACAGTACTACTCAGATCATTTGTATATGGGTGGCTCACAATCCACTTAATTCACAGTCAGCTTTTGAATTAAGGATGAAGAGCTAAGCTGTCAACTGTGGCTTTTTCTTCAAATGATGATATTTCTCCACTCAGGTGAAGCTAATCATTGTGTCACACAGCTGATCAGAAAAGTGGTGCCCTTTAAAGTAAGCAGTGCAGCAACTCAGTGGTTTACGCAGCTCTTTGCTATGGCTTTGTATGCCCCTGGATATTTTCCAAACCCTCATCTTTGCATGGATATTACTAACTTAACTCTATAAGATACGTGGGCTCTAATGTAGGAAGGTACAGTTCTTGTCCAAAAAATCTACAGCCTAAGGTGAGATAGGGAGAGAGGTCAGCAACCCCTGGGATAATATACTGAAAGGTGGGGGATACTACATTTTTCTTTATTAGCTCCAGTTTTCAAAAAGGACTGACACAAAAAGTATAGTATGTAATAAAGGACAAAAACAAAACTATCTATTAGTTAACAGAAAGGTTTGGGTTGTGTGAAAGCCAGAAGACAGAAACAGGTTCATGAAAGTATTAAAATGTGAGGAGAAGCAGAAGAGTGGAAACGGTAAGAAATTCAAACTTGATGGCAAAAAAGGGTTTTTATGGGGATAAAAAAAGATTTATGTACATCTAGTATAAATCAGGGAATCTCTCTCCAGAATAAGAAAAAAACATCTCTATGCACAGCAAAATCCAGTGTAATCTCAGACCTTTATGCTATTTGTACCTGTGTGGATTTGACGTGAGGGAGTTCATGATCAAGTACAAAATCATCTCTAGCTGAGGTTAATTGGGTTTGGCACAGAGGATATGATGCAACCCTGAGAAAGCAGGTGTTTAAAAGCAACATTCATAAGCCACTGGAAAAACTACCTGTGAAATAGCTAGTATACTAAGCAAAAGACTCTCATGATGCATGAGAAATGATGCATCTAAAAAAATAAACAAACCTCACAAATTATGCAAAGGAACAGCTCAAGCACAGAATTAGGAGTCAGGAAAATAATCTTCTGTCAGAAATTTTTTAGGAGTGAAGTGTGTGCGTGTGTGTATTTGCATGACAAAAAAGGTGCACCAGAGTAATATTTCACACTGGATAGAGCTAAGCCAGGATCGAGATGGGTTGCCGAGGGCACTGAGGTGTCCAGGGCAATGGAAGATAGGGCATTCTGTAACTATGTGGTTTGCGGTCTGTGAGGGGGCACCGCATTCACAAGTGGCACTTGATGTCAGGCCCATTTGCTGCATGTTATGGCGGAAGCGGCCATAGCCAGTATATGATACATGAGAATACAGGGGAAAGATTCTGAGGCCTCTGGCAGATCATACACTTAAGCTATGATTAACCAGTTAATTGTGTCTTAATTAGTAACCCAGCCACACGTTCAGGCAATCAATGGTGCAGTAAAACAGGAAATAAGCCAAAAAATGATTTCACAAAACATGTGTAATAATTTTGTGGCCAGCTTCCATCACACCTTAAATTGAAGTGTGGCAAGGTCTCTGCCATTGCTGCCTGTATGGCGGAGCTCTGGGACCAACCCCAGAGCATCCCAAGGCAGGCACTGGCAATCAGCTGGTTGTTGGTCCTAGCCCTGGGACTCCACTGATTCACTGGGCACCTTGCTTTTATATTTGCCAATACAGAGGAGAGCCAGGGATCATGATACTTAGCTCCCCATGTACTGGCAAATATTAATGGTGCAATTGGGATCTGATCCCTGATTCCAAAATCATGCATCCTGCTAATATGTGTGGCATGGCAGGAGGTGATATTTTTGGGATCAGGGCCCATCAGGCCATTAAGTTAGCATGTTTCAGGGGTCTTAACTAAAGTAACTGCTGGTTAACCAATGAATGAATTGGCTTTGAATGAGGCATCTTCCCCTATATCTATCATGACACAGCATTATGGACAAAAGACGGCAATTCCAGAAACTCTCTAAAGGGGTTATAAGGACAAAAAGATTAATTGTTAAGAATTTTTTTAAAAGGCATTTGCTGGGAATCTGATATTAAATTATTTTTCAGTTTGTATGAAACGACTCCACATTCCCTGGCAGAGCACATCTTTAGCAGTGGATGTTTCATAAATTTGACCAACAGGGGTAAAAGAGATTTGTAGTACAAAAAAGAAATTTTGAACTACAGACCTCTTTTATCCCCGTTGGTCAAATTTCTAAAACATCAACTGCTAAATATGTGCTCTGCCAGGGAATGTGGAGTCATTTCATACAAACCAAAAAAGCATTTAATGTCAAATTCCCAGCAAATGCCTTTAAAAAAAAATCCCCATAACAATGTAAAACTGGGAGAAAAAGGGAAAGACTGTGATGGAGAAAAAATGAAAGAGAAAAGAAAGGACCTTTGCTATTAAATTACGAAACATTTGGAAAAGCTTGAAGCCAATGATAAGCTTATGAGACATTTCTATTAATCCACATTTGTTTTCACTGCAGTAACATTACTGAAGGAGAAGGGATATTTTCAGAAGGATACTCCAATGTTAAACAGTGTCAGTGTCTTATGAACAAAGGCTTGCCTTCAGATCAAAAATATGTATCTTGTGTGTGTCTCATTTTTGGGGAGATAATTTACTGTGGTCAGTTCCAGGTCAGACTAGTTTAGCTTTTGCACAATACAAAAAGTTATATTAGCTCCTAAAAATATTGGTAAAACTTGAACTATGTCCTATGTCATTATGTCCATAACACAAGATACGATGTAACATTTATTTTCTATTAGAATTATTTTTAGGGGGGAAAAAGTAGCAAAAGTACTTTATTCTGATCATTACTTGCCAAAAGTGTCTGATCCTTACCCTTGTCTCAGCTCTTGAAACTAACAAGCCTGTTTAGCATAGTATAAATATAACAACATTAACAGCTCCAGGATGGTATATATTTAAAAAAATCCAAAGCAATAACACACTACAAAACCCGATGTCCCTCATGCACAGGTATTTGGTTTGTTGCAAAAAAGACTTGATGCATGTGAAGTGTGTGTAGGCAAAAAAAAAAAAAAAAAAAGAAAGAGACTATCAATACATACGTATATTACCATCTTTAAATGTCCACATTTTCAAACCACTGAAACACACAATACATCTGCTAACTTTTGTAGCACATCTATTAACATTATGTGGGATATTTGCAAAAGGATCTGTAGGAACAGCAACCTAAAAGCATTCACAACTACAAGGGAAGCCAGAGCTAAGACAACTTTACTGAAAAAAGATCCTTGTTATTATCTGCAAATGATCACAAGGTGCAACACCTAGTTTATTTAGTGACCTCTGTTGGATGAAGCAACTAGATGACTACTACTCCTTCACAGAAGAGTGTCACATGTGACTATCGGGTAGTCACCGGGCACGTGCCCTTGCGTCCGGTTGACATTCACCAGACTTCTCCAGGGCGCCATGACCCTTAGTCAGTCTGGATGGGGCTCTTTCTCTCTCTCTCTATTCCCGCCTAACACGACTTTGATGTTTTTTGAAGTTGTTAACGAAAGGGAGGGGTGGTGACTTCCCTGCCCCAACCATGACTGACCACTGGCTCACACCCTGAGCTCCATGTCGGCAAAAAATGGAGAGAACAGAAGGACTGAAAAAGAAATAAGATTTTTTTATTGGGCACGTTGAAGTCCCTCTCCGGTAGCTGGGACCTGGACAACCCCTTTGCTTTGCCTGTCATCTCACATCTCATAGGCATTTGACTCCCCGTGCCCACCGGCAAACAGGGAGGGTTTTTTTTTCCTTCGCTGATTGCTGCTGTGCCCAGCTTAATTGGCTACCCGTGGCAGCTAATCAGTGCATACAAAAAAAAGAAAGTAAGCTGAGCGAGAGCATCAGTTTCTTCCCTCTTGCTCTCTTCCCTGGGCTTTAGCTTCCTTCTCTCTGGTGCTTGACTTGCGATGACACCAGCAAACGGGGTTTCCTTTTCCACTTTTCTCTCTTTTTTCTTTGATCACTGCTGCACCCGACTTAATTGGCAGCCCACGGCGGTTAATCAGCACGTACAAGGAAGGACAGACCAAGCTGCTAAGGAGTGTCTGTTCCTTCTCCCTCTCCTCTCCTCTCCTTTCTTTTTTTGTTTTTTGTTTTTTTTAGTGAGGGCTCCTCCGAGCCTCCAAGACTGGATCTCTCTCTTACCCCGCTCCCAAGGACATCAATCTCAGCCTGGGTATCCCAATCGTCCTACCTGCCCGCCATCTTCCTTCTTCACCTCCCCATTCCCCCCATGTTCCGTGCTCAGTCCTGGATATTGCCCCGGCTGCGGATTCCCACCAATCCGCCTCACCTGACGAGGTGATAAAGCAAATCTGGGGTGGACCGGGAGCTCCTGCAGTAGTGTGGAGGTGTTATTCTGGCCTGACCTATGCCTGTGGCTAAGGGGACACCCCAAGTGAGTATCCTCCGGTCCTTCACAGTGACACTGCTACAACTGTCTTTGTCGGAAAACCTAAGACCTAACAGGAAGGCAGTGGAACATGCAACTAACATCAGCCATATTAATGTTAATGGGACTATGCACAAGCTTAAGTGCTTTCATGCATCAAGCCAGAGTGGTGATTGGGAATTCTATTTTGAGGAATATTTCTTCACTGGCTCAGAAGGGAATTACATGAAGGTCTGTGAGTTGGGGCAAGACAGGAAAACTGGGGCAAAAACATGGCCCTTTTTAGTTGATGAACAAAAAATTAAGTATTCCTATATAAAGATTACATGTTACAGATGCCAGATGAATTATTGTAGCCACAGCAAGTCCTAACTTTTAAAAAAGTAAATAATACAGTATACAAAAATAATAAGGAAAAATAGGTTCTGTCTGGTCACTACAAGTTCCATACTATTCAAAACTAAAACAACAGAATTAGATAGCAACATCTTTCTTCACGCTTGGGAGCTGATGGTAAAAGATAAGTTAAAAAAGTGAATTTTTTCTTCCCATATTTTTATGAAAACAGTTTTTGCACACTATTACAATTATAGGAACATAATTTAGAAAATTAAAGCATGACAAGCGGTGCCTAGGATTCTTAAAAACTTTCTGATGGGAAAGTCTATTTTGACTACATATTCACTAATGTTTTATAGTGCTTTTTCCAGAAATCTTAATTTTCTGGTTATTTCAACTGTCTTTTTGAAACATCCCTTAAAAGTGTATCTTGGGGAGTATTGTTCATTTTATTTTTTACTTTACTTCCCTCAGAAAGAAGGCCCTGTACTTAGCAGAGGCAGTGAAATAATAGCCAGTTTTGGCCAAAACAATGGTATTGCAAACTTGTACTCACAGTTATAGCACTCACTCATGGTTTATCACCACCAATACATTTATTTTGTATCTTTTTCTCATTCTCTTTAAATGTTCACACCATAGGAAAGAGAATATCAACACATACATAGAACTTCTTTAAATTTCCATATTTACAAGCCACTAGAAAATACCAAATAGGTCCCACCAGACTCTATAAGAGAGGTGGATATTATAGTACTATTATCTCCTGATTGCAGGCAAACTGGGGACAGAAAAATTAAATATGCCCAAAATCTCCCAGTGAATCAGCACCTGAGACAACCTGGAGTTCAAACTCCTGATTCCAAAGCTTCTCTGGTAAAGCTTTTACCCTATTAAGAACAAGCATGACAATATTCTGACAGAAAAATGGTTCTGATTCAGGCCAAAATTAACAGATGTGGCTTCTTGATTATATAGAATTGCCTAAAATAGAAGCCATCTCTCAGTAACAGGCAACATTAAGAATTTTAAAAATTAATAATGTGCTGTTTCTATTTTATTATATGGCACTCGTTCTCCACCTTCCACCCCTGCCCCCCAAGATCTTCCCCTTAGTCTTTCAGTGGAATAAAATAAAAACCCAGTAAATTAATTTAATAATTTCAAATAATGAATAAAACAGAAAGCCAATTTACTGTTTTGATCATATTCTAATTTGAAACTGATACAAAAGAAATTCTCAAAAAATACAATTCTGTTGCTTTTAGAATTATTTTTTCCCTTGAAGTTTTTGAACAATTTTCACTAACATTATAAAATTGTTTGTTTAAATCTAAGGGCATGTTTGTATTTTAACAGACCAGTAAACAGACTATGTCCAATCCACAGACAAATTTTTTTCCCCTCTTTTTCTTTTTCAACAGATATATTTTCAAATGAGATTGCTCATTTTAACTGTGTTTATTGTGTTTAAATATTTTGACACAGGCATGATAAATGCAGAAAATCTGGAACTAAAACTCTGTACTAATAATTTTAAGTAGTAATAACTAAATGCAAAGTTTTAAGGAAAGTAGTTTGAGGTCAAAAATTTAATATTTCTCTGGCCCTAATTACACTGTATAAGGAACTACACTGTATTTAAATGTCAAGTTGCCATAAAGGGCTGCACAATAAACTTGATTAGTATAATGAAGGGTAAAATGCTCATGAAATAGAGACTGTATATTAGAAACAGCAAACAAATTAGAAAAGAGGCTCACCACTGTGAGTAGTAAAAGGATGCTGAGGAATCAACGAAGTGCCCAGAGTACTTGGCAGCCTTAACTTGGAGCGTGGTGACAGCAATGATGGAGCAGGAAGCAAAAGATTTGAGCTGGCCTGTAATAGGAAAGGCAAATCAGAAACGAAAATGTAATTTCCTGGGTTACTTATGATGCAAGAACTAAATGAGAAATATCTGCTCACTGTAAATAATTATTAAATTCTAGACAGAATGAAAACCACATTATATGCAGAATAGCAATTTAAATGGTTTACTTTTTTGGAAGGCTATCTGGGAACACAAAGTTGAAAACTTATTGGTGGTTTAAAATATAATGGTATGTTAACATGTCTACTTCCTATTAAGGTACTGAATAATGAAAATTATTAAATTGTTTAAACAGGTAAATTGGGAAAAAAAGACCAACATTTCATTTTATTATTCTGAAGTAAAGCATTTCATTATTCTATTGTGTAAAATGAATGCTCAGGATTAACCTGAGTATTAACCATATTTACTCAAATATAAGACAACCTTGATAATAAGACAACCCCCCAATAATTAGATTCTATATGTGGAAAATGTATACATTCGATATAATTTTCCAGGTATAGAATCTAATTATTGGAGATGTCTTGAATTTGTCCCCTTCCCATTGTTACAGCAGGGAAAATAAATCTGGGGGGATCTAGTCCACCCCCCCTCCCAACTTCTTTCCCTTGCAGCCCTTTCCCCCTAGCCCCTGTCAGACCCTGCTCTCCCTGAGCACAGGGAAATGAGAAGCAAATCTGAAAAAAATTGATCTTGAAATAAACACAGCTGTACCAATTTGCATATAGAACCAATAGACTTGGTTCACCTAGAAATGATTCATTTTACCTTTTGTAAAACCGCTGCAAGTTTTAACACAGGTACTCCATAAATACACTTTTAAGTAGCACTTTAGCACCTACTTAGAGAGACTACAACTATGCATAATATTAGCCTAAAGCAAAAAGGCTCATTATTCACCATATACTTCATTTGGCTGGGCCCCAGCAAAGTCAACAGCATTTCAAGCCATAGTGAACCCTGCTCAGTATGCGTATGTACTCTAGACACCCCCACAAAGGATATGTGTGCTAATTAACCCCTCACTCATAACTAGAACCAGGTGTTCTTGTCATGAGTCCTAGGATCCTCCAAAAATTTATATGCAGATGAGGCAAAGGGCAATGTGATCTGGCTTCACCTCATGGAGTGCAGAGCCACACTAATCACATATGTTAGGCTGAAAGAGAGGGGCTGACAGAAGGACTCTGGGTACTATTTGGGGTCCTGTTTGGTGATGTCAGCCAGACATTTAAGGCTGGTGAAAAAACAGGAATAAATGGAAACGGGAAAGATGCAACTCAGCTGTAGAACTGAAAAGGAAGTAAAAACGTATGCAGTTGTAGACTGAGCTCAATAGGCACTACCATATGTCTTATTTACGTGGGCTACACTAACCTGTGCTTGGGCTTTTGGCCAAGATCAAGTATTTTTGGCACCAAGGGGAGGGTGTCAGGTCTGGCTCTGGCCTTCCCAGTGGTAGCCTGGTATTGCAATATCTCCAGGCATGGTTCCCTGTGGAGGGAACAAGTGCCCATTTTTTAAAGGACAAAAAAAAAGGTTCCCATGAGCATTTCTGGCACCAGGGGAAGGTGCAGGAGCTTGCTCCAGGGTCTTCGAGTTCTGGCATAGAGCTGCAGTATTTCCAGGTCTAGTGCTCATTCCCTCATGGGGGAGCAACTACACATTTTTTTAAAGGGCATGCATGCACGTACACAGACATACACACACACAAAAGGTTCCCGTCAGTATGTTTATCCCATATGAGCTATGTATTTTATAGTCATGCTCAGTGTTGGGTGCAATCAACTTCATAGTTGGTTTCCACTACTGAGCACATGCTGCTTTTAGTAGCAGTATGAATATAGGCAACGTATTTAATGCAGTTTCCCTGTATATGAATGTAAGACAAGGGGCTTTTCCCCCATGTTGACTGGGGGAAAAAAAACATCTCTTATATTCAAGTGAATACAGTAAAAGGTTAAAATAGTCATACAAAAAAATAATTCTTTGTGGATTGTGGGACGTATTTAGACCAAAACACCAGGTACTTCCTTTATAGAGACTACACAAAAGACACCTGTAGCACATGTGCTTATTTCCACAATGACACAGATAACATAGTTGCAATCTGACTTATTATAAGCTTTTGCATATAAGTAGCTAACATGAAATACAACCCCTCCCACTCAAACTTTATCCTAAATGTACTATTAGAGATAGCATATTAAGACAATCTGGGTCATTTACTTGATTAAATAAAACATTTAACTATGTGTAATACCTATTGTCACTGGCTGCCTTTGATCATATTGATTTAAGTAGTATATTCCATGATTATTTCCCTGATGTGCCACTAGTTTTCTTTAAATGAAATGTTTTAAGATGCTGAAAATGTTAATTAAAAGTAATATGTATAGAAGAAAAAAAAGTCAAGAATTATTTTATCAAGTATATTCTAAAGCCTGGAATAATTCTGTGCAATCAACAAAGCAGATTCAAAGCCCCCACAGTTCAATGGAGATCTTCCTATTAACTTCAGCAGTCTCCAGATCAGACTCCTAAGCTTTGGGGATTTAGGGGTCTGATCAAAGAATAGTGCACCAAAGAATAATTATTTAGCCTATTTTTATTAGTCTCTAAAATCTATTTAAAGCAGTGGAGCCAGTTTTTTAAAATAGGTCATGCTGTTGCTTGATTTCAGAAATGATACAACAACAGAAGTAATGATTGTATAAATTACAACATATATTAAAAAATTCATTAGGCTTCACTCCTGCAAATATATACACCCATGGTTTAACCTAAAGCATATGTGGTCTCATTGAAGTTAATGGGCTATAAGCATGTGCTTTGTTGAACTCAGTCTTTTATGTTTACTTTTAGACAACTGAAAGGTTGCAGTTACATGTAGCAGAGTTATTCAGTGCACATTTTTATTATCCACAAATCAATTATACAAGATGTTACATTACGATTATAATACTAAATCGTATTATGTGGTTTTCACATTTCAGCAAGATAGCTGAAATATGGATTTAATTTTATTGTAAGCTCTTTGGGACAGGAACCGTCTTTTACTGTATGTCTGTAAAATGCCTAGGACAATAGGGCCCTAACTAAATAAGTACATGCTAAATTAAGAATAAACATTTCCCAAAACAGGCTACTTTGCTCAATTTTGGATTAGGTGTAATGTACAGATACACCAATGAATAAAATCAGACCAATGAACATGACTGAGTTTATTTAGACCCCTAAACAAACTGAAGCTTATAACAGAATGAGAATTCAATGATATGTAAATAGTAATAGGCTTAAAAATTAAGCAAAGTAAAGACAAGGTCTCCTTCCCAATAAAAAGATCAATTTGCCACTTGTCCAACATGTACACCTTCTCCTTTCATATGGCCTACAGTTATGAACCTTGCATTAGAAAGTGGTATATGATATGGGTGCTAAATAAAACAACAAATTAAACTATTAAAAAAAATGGCTCTGTTGTTTGTTACCTTGCTTCTTTGTGAGGTGTGCTCAGTAGATACGTACATATTTTGACCTCACTATTGGCTCACAATTATGTTAGCCAGAGCACAGGCAAACAGTCAAGCAAACATGCAACTAATCCCCTTGTCTGCAGTACAGCAGAGGCCATGTAGTGGTGTTATGTTTTTATTGGGAGAATTGCTGCTTCCCTAGTAGAAACTATGAATGTACAAACATCCATTCAATTTCTCCTGGGAGAAACATGCCCCACCTCCCAAGAGAAAGATCTTTCAGGTATCAACCTGGAAGATCTCCCTAGTAAGAGAAACTCTCTCAAGAATGAACCCTTGTATTCTTTCCTCCTGGTCTGGGACGGGAATGAAGCAGCAAGGCAACGCTCCCCATCTCTTCCCCAAACTGGGAACTGCCTACCTGGGGGAATGAGGGGCAAGGAAGGGGCATTGCCCACTGCTCCAGTCCATTGCTGGAGTGGTCTGGTCTAAAAATTTCCCAGTGATAACTAGAGCAGTGGAACAAAGCCCTCTACCCACTCTCCAGATCAGATCTAAGGAATGGGCAGGGGGTTTTGCCACATTGCTTCCTCCGCTCTATTCCTGGAGACTGGGAGTGGAGCAGAGGAAGCTCCTCCCTAGTCTAGGGAAGGCACAGGGAGTTTCTGCCCTCTGCTCTACCACCCCTGGGGATGGGAAGGAGTGGAGCAGTGACTGATCTTCAAGTCTTCCCCAGACTAGGGACTGCCCAGTCTGGTGAAGGTGCAGAAAGATGAGAAGAGGCTGTAGGCTGAATGCCTTTCTTTCAGAAAGAAATTTCCACCAGTAGATCTGAATACCTGTTTGCAGCCAGAGTCTGCATTTGTGCAATGGCTACCAGGGCAGACACATGGGAAAAAGAAGAGCACTGGGCCGCAGGATTTGCAATATTAGTTGACCACCGTGTAGGTCAGGAAGCTTCCGGACTGCCAAACAAGTCCCCTATGGAAGAATTTAGGTCATACATCCCAGACCAGATGGTTGGAAGTCAAGTCTAACATTAGAAAGTTAAGTAAGTTTTTTCATTTAGATTCTTCTCTTTGGAAAGTGCTCCTTGTTTCAAATATAAAATATATCCTACCCATAATCTTTCCTCCAAAAATCTTACAGCAAAGCACTTAGCTTCTATAAAAATGTATTATTTAAAGCTTTCATTTCAAAACATAACTTACAATAATTGTTCTGATCCTACAGCTGACACCATGTGAGCAGTCTCTGCACACATCCCTTTGATTCATAGATGTTAGGGTCGGAAGGGACCTCAATAGATCATCGAGTCCGACCCCCTGAATAAGCAGGAGAGAGTGCTGGGTCTAGATGACCCCAGCTAGATACTCATCTAACCTCCTCTTGAAGACCCCC
>NW_005842456.1:807471-840334 GCF_000455745.1 Alligator sinensis | reverse complement strand
GGTCCTCCTTCCTCCCCTTCTTGAAAATGGGGACCACATTGGCCCTTTTCCAGTCCTCCAGGACTTGGCCTGTGTGCCACGAGCTTTCAAATATTCCCGCCAGTGGCTCTGCAGTGATGTCGGCCAGTGCCTTCAGCACCCTCGGATGGAGCTCATCCAGGCCAGCCGACTTAAAGGTATCCAGTTCTTCCAAGTGACTCTGCACCATCTCAGTGTCTATGCATGGGAGTCTGGCGCCTTGCTGCTGCCTCTCTACAACCCCAGTGAGAGACTTGTCGTGCCCCTCGCTTAGGAACACTGAGGCAAAGAACTCATTGAAGAGTTCAGCCTTGTCCCCTCTGTCCATCACCAATTGTTTCTGCCCATTTAGCAGGGGCAGAATTCCTCCCTGGGCCTTCCTTTTACTCCCTATATATCTAAAAAACAATTTCTTGTTGTCTTTTACTTGGGTTGCCATCCTCAGCTCCATGGTAGCTTTGGCCCGTCTAACTGCCTCCCTACAAGCATGAGCAGAGGAGGTATATTCGTCTTTGGTGATCTCTCCCTGTTTCCACTTTTTATGTGCTCCCCTTTTGGCCCTTAGGCTGCCCTGGATTTCTGTGGTCAGCCAGGGAAGCCTCCTGGCCCCTTTCCCTCTTTTGCCTCGCTCAGGGATCGTCTTGCTTTGTGCCTGAAGGATCGTTTCCTTAAGGCACAGCCACCCTTCTTGGGCTCCCATCACTTCAAAACTCCTACTCTGCAGTGCGTCCTTGACCAATCGCCTGAATTCATTGAGATCAGCTTTCCTAAAGTCTAGCACTTTCACCCTACTAGTTACCTTACCCACTCGACGTCTTATGGCGAATTCTATTATTAGGTGATCACTGTCCCTCAGATGGCTACCGATCTGTAGGTCCCCTACCATGTCATCCCCCGTTGCCAATACCAGATCCAGTATGGCATTCCCCACTTTGAAATCAGTTAAGCTCACCGCATGCACAAGGAGCCACACCATAGGGAATCAAAACTGCAGAATCAAAACATTATGTTCTTTCAGGCTTTTAGGTTTCTGATATTATTTAAAACCTTATTTTAAGGCTTAAAGAATAAAGGAAAGCATTACAAAGGGCTAGAGAAATTACACTTATATACAGGATAATGAGTTAACAGAGCTGTTTGAAATTTGAAGTCTACCTGCCCTATGAAAAGATATTAACACATATTAATATTTGTATTTTCTCTATTTTCTTTCAATAGACAGACGTGTAATAATATCTACAGAACTAATAGAGTGAAGCAATTGCTATTTATGAAATACGTGCTGTGGGAAGGGATTGCTAAATAGCTTTACAACAACAAGTAAGGTTGGCTAAGATAGTCAACCATCAATGTACTTAATTTTCACAACAGACTAAGCTTGCTTCATGCAAAAACCACAGCTTTATCAAAGACAGTTTACTATGACCCCTGTGTTGAGTAAAGTGAAAATTTATTTTAAAAGTCATTTAGTTTTTGTAGAGATAAAACACACATACACACAATTTTTTCCAACTTTAAACAAAGCTGATTTGCATTGTGTGTGTGTGTTAGGGCAGCTCTATGCAAATTATGCAAATATACATTTTCAGTGGAACTAGTTTTCCACATTAAAAAAAAGTGAGCTTCATGAGACAAAATACAGAATGCTGCAAGACTTGACAAGCTAACAACAACAATCTTTTTTTCCCTGAGAACTCCATTTTATGACCTTTGGAACCGATATAATCAACATTTCCATGTATACTTGCAAGTCAAATTAAGTTGGCCCGGCCTGTACTGTTTCCTTGCCCTTCTAAGTTGAGGTTTCCTTTTGAAGTTTTGTGCCTTTAGGACACTATTATTTAAAAGACAGCTTTAAAGGTAGTTATTAAATAATGATTTTGGGGATCTAACATTGAAAATACAATAGCTTAGGAACCTTACCACTTTTTGTTCTATAATAGAAAAGATCCATGTGAAATAGTTTTTATATTTAAAAAAAACTGTTCTAATTTGTGATATCTGTGTTTCAAGTTTATATCTATACAATAAAAAATGTTTCTAATTACAGTAGCACATAGTTGCCCTGACTGAGATTGGGGCCCACTTGTGTTAAACAAAATGCAAACATTTCTGCTCATATTTGTCCCGAGGATCTTTTGATTTTAATAGAGACAACAGACATGAGTTATCCCCATTATGCAGAAGGAAAACAAAGGCGTAGTGAGAATGTCCAACTCCAATAAAGTCATAAAATAAAGTTTATGGAAGAGCCAGTAACAAAACTTAGAACTCCTGAATTCCACTTAATTTAATAAACTATGAACCCTTTCTTCTACTCGATGTTTCCTTAAGAGATATTTGTACGGCCATATGAAATAATAGGCTTCTTCCTTGAAGCCAAGAAGATCTGCAATAGAGAATCTCTATTATTAAGATTTCCAAAATCAAGACAGTTCTGTGACATTTGACCAGGAATTGGTTTATGTTAAACCAAAACAAAATTCCTGTACATACACAAGGTCTGCATTGATTTAATCTTGTACTTTCAGCTAAACACAGTGCAACTTTTTCACATAGACCAGGCTCAATTTGCCTATCCTGATGATTCATTAAAATGTAACTTGGAGGTGGGGAAGAAAGCTAAAATAAGCTAACCAGATTTACTCAGAATAAGAAAGCAAACTCCATTTTTAGACTTAGATATTTAAATTTCTTTCTAGCGTTTTAAAAATTGTAATGAGCACAGATCATTTTAACAATGTTTCTTCTTGGTTCAGGTGTCTAGATAGGCTAAAGAGATTTGTGAAGAAATTCTATTAAAATCACAGTATTTACTCTCATCTGCTCTTTTCCCAACCTTTTCCCCTATAGTACCTGCAGTGTTTGAACCACAACTAAATTCACACATAGACACTGTAAAAAGAACAGAATGGCATAAGAAGCCCACAATTTTTCTTTTCACCAGAGTGCTAGCTAGCAAATGGCTCAGCAATAACCATCGAATAAAAATAGGTAGAGCACTGTAAAATGTATAAATTCAGTACATGTCCTAGGCAGCCTCTGTGTGGGGAATCCCCAGGGACGCTTACTGTAGAGAAAAGCTACTCTTCCATGGGCAAATCTCTCCACACTTTGGTGACAATCAGACAGCAGGCACAAAAAGATGTGCCAACGACAGTACTTCTATGTCCTCTGCTCTAGATACAATATGAATTAATATAGCATTACAGAGTTTACTTTGTTTAGGAAAGAAGACAGAAACAGTGAAGAAAATGAAGTTATCAACCAGTAACTGGAGTTCATCTAGATTGTGGCAGGTAATTGTTTGGGCTGGAGTGTCACTTAAGGAATTTTGTGGGCCGGCAGAGTGGTGGGGAGGAGAATGAGAAGGCGGAGATGTGGGTGCTACTGACCCAGTGCAGCAGATGATGGGGGTGCTGACCCAGTGTAATTGATCCTATCTGCCCCTGGGCCCATCTGCCCTGTACCCACTGCTGGGGATGCCAGAGTGGGCAGGCAGGTGGTGTTGCGGGCTAGTAGGGGGTGCTCCTGTGTTGAGCCACCCACCTCACTGCGCCCGACCACTTTCTAGACTCTGAGTGCCTACCTGGGGGCACTTCACGTCTGGCCAACCCCCTTCCTGGAGCACACCCGCTAGCCTGGGGGTAGAGCTGCCACCACCCAGGGATGGACTTGATTCTGGCTCTGCACCCCCTGTGAAACACAGGCCTAGTAGCCCTTGAGGGTACTTGACTCACTTCAAGAACATGGGGTGCTTCCCTCAGTCAGAAGCACAAGTAGTGGTCTCCCTTAGTCAGCAGAACCAAGGAAACCCCAAGGTATAATCTAGACCCACTCCCAATCAGTCTCCCACACTAGGTACAAAGGAGAACTTTATTGATTACAAGGAGTAGGGTTGGAATAGGGTACAGAGTTGAGTAGTATCAGAGAAATCCCATAGAGCAAACAGGGTGGCTGGAGTAGCCTTTGATTACGCATCTGAGTTACTGCAAGCTATATATGTAGTTAGAGCTCAGGTAGCTTACTCACTAGTATCATCCAGAGGCAGGTGGAAATTCCCTCTGGAGGCAAGCAGTTCCTTGATCATGAGTTTTGAGAGAGCAAGTTTCATCAATGTAACGGCTTCTCATTAGAATGTTACTTAACTCTGGTGTGAACACCAGCATCTCCAGCTCAACGAGTGTGAAGCATAACGGATGCAGTACCAACACCAGCTCTCCTAGCAGCATCCAATTTCATTTTACGAAGAAATTCAACATTTTCTGTCCTCAAAGGCCCTTTTGATCTTGAACTTTCTTTTGTCTGCCCAGGATTCTCAGTCCACCACTTTGCAGGCTTGGTCTGGCACACAGTATGATGTGGACTCCTGATCCCTAGTACTGCTATCAGCTGGTACAAATTCCTTGAACAAGAAAGCATATTGCCTTGTGCAAAGCAATGCTGATTTGTACCATGCCTCAGTGACTGTCCTCAGGTTTTAAGTCTCCTCATCCAGCCTGACTCTTCTCGCCCTGGGGCTTTCTACCCAGCATGGACTATGGCCAACACCCTGCTAATTCAGTGTTCCAGTCTTCGTCTCATGTACCTGAGGCTGAGCTGTCTACTAGCTCAGTCACTGGAACATGTGGACTGTCTAGCAGCTAAATACAGGTTAGCAGAGCACTCTTCCAAAAACAATAGTCTAGCCACTCTTCCCAGCTCTGAAAAGCCAGTGTGCAGTTTCACATAGCTAACTGACAGACTGTCAGCAGGTTAGAGTGTCATACTCTTTAAGCAAAAATAGTACTAGTTGATTGGGGGGTATTCTTTCATATCCCAAATTTATGGGGGCTGATTTGTTTCCAGGACAGCACTGCAGGTAGCTGTTGATGCTGTAGAGATCAGGGCTGTCTAACTTTAGATACAAGCATTCTCCACACCCAGTAATGATTCCCAGGGCCTAGTGACAGGGGCAGGGAAGTGGAAACTGGAGGAGGATGTGGGTGCTTAGAGACACCACCAGAATCAGCCAGAGCGGCAGGGGAACCAGTGTCCAGAGAGGAGCCTGCAGGCCGCAAATTAGCCCTGGACAACCCTGCTCCTGTTCTGTGGCTATAGCCATCATTATGAGATCTTCCTGATTCCCTGGCTCTGGCCTCCTGAGAGAAGTTCGGGACACTACTGGGAACCCAGAGTAATTATCTCTTCAGCATTTGCCAAAGGATTCACAAATGACCTTGTGGTCTCAAGTTCTGCTCCACCTCTTACAAACCTAGCCTTCTGTACCATCAGTATTTAGCTTATAGAAGAATCCCTCAAGACCCTATGTGAAGCCTTCATCTTCACACATATTCTGCTATGGTGAGCCTCCAAAACAAAGTCAGAGGTTTCATAAATGAGTCAGCATCTGCCCTCACATACTACCTCACATAGCAAGTCACCTGGATACCAGACCTTTGATGAGGTGGTCAAGAGATGCATAGTCTCCTCCAGTGTTTCCTTTCCCTTAGACTCCTGAACCAGAATCATTTTGGATCACCTGATTTTTGGACAGGGTGGCAAGTGAGTATATCATCCAGTTCTCCTCTCTTCCAGCCCCAGACTGCCTTCCTTTTTCAGGGCCCCTTCCCATGTGAGATTGCTCCAGCAGATGGTTTGTTTCCTGTTGGTCTTGAGAGCCATAAGAAGAATTCCTAGCCACCTTAGAGGGAAGAGGTCTTTCAGCAGTTATTTTCTGATCCCCCAAAGAAGGGAGCATCTAATACTAGGCTTAAAAAGACTGTCAGTTTCCAAACCTAAGTTCAAAATGTTCATTTTAGCCATATTTTCATCCTTGTAACAGAGGAATTAATTCACATCTTGACTTACTACTCCTTTTCACATTGCCATAAGAACCCACACTGAAAATACCAGCACTTTATATAGTGGAACAGGACCTCTGTCAGAAGGCTCCTGTTCAGCTTTTCCATGGCCCCAAAGGTTTTCAGAGATTTTTTGGTGATAGTTGCATACCCTGGGTGCATCTACATGAGATGCTTAATGCACAGTAGCCTAATAACAATGCGCAGTAGCATGCCGGGCAAAGACCGTGCTAACACACTACTGCGCAGTAGTATTTGGCTACTGCACAGTAAGAATCATTAAAACCCTGTGAGCTGGCACTACTGTGCAGTAACTCTAGTTATTGCACATTTAGTTAGTACTCCATTAAGCAAGTACTAAATTAAATGCACAGTAACTACTGTGCATTGATGAATGTGTAGATGTGCCCCCTGAGAAGCAAAGTGTTGTGGTTTGATCAGTTGTTAAAAACACCCAACTCTGATCAGGTGTTCCATGATTCAAACAACTAAACAGCTCTTTCAATTGAGTTCACAGAGGCCACTCCAGACACAATCACAAGGGCTCACTTTCCACAGTATCACTTTAAAACACCAAGAAAGTTTATTTTGCTGGTCAAGAGCTTTTGTGCAATAGTCTGGATTTTCCTTCTCATCCTTCTCAACATGTTCCCTCATTGCTATGTATTCTCCCGAACCTTTTTGATGCCACACTTCAGATTTCATCTCACAGGTTGAGATTTGGAGAACACCATTTATTGTCTAGATGGGGGCTTGCAAAACATGTCCAACAGTTTTTCATACAGTACTATCCTCTGGTAGAAGGACCACATCAGTGCATATAAGGGAATGCATTTTGCACTCTCTTCCCTATCTATCACCATTATGATGTGGAATACATGGAGATAGTTTCCAGATGTGGGGATACTGGGCAATTTGTGAAAAAACATCAATATTCCTGTACTGGTATTCAGAGCCATGTTGAATACTTTCTCAGATGCATTTAGCAGTGTTAGAGATGGTCCAGCTGGATATCAGGCTGCCTAAAGCACTATTATGATATCACAACAAAACAAAAGTCGCGGTGGATGTAGTCTTTCTGGACTTCAGCAAGGCCTTTGACACCGTCTCTCACCCCATCCTAATTAATAAACTAGGCGACTGTGGCATAGATGCCTACACAGTCAGATGGATTGCAGATTGGCTGAAGGGTCGCACTCAGAGGGTGGTGGTGGATGGATCATACTCGACTTGGGGGGAGGTGGGTAGTGGAGTCCCCCAGGGCTCGGTCCTGGGGCCTGTGCTGTTCAATTTCTTCATCAGCGATCTTGATGCTGGGGTGGAAAGCAACCTGTTTAAATTCGCTGATGACACCAAAATTTGGGGGGAGGTGAGCACGCTAGCAGGGAGAGAGAGATTGCAGAAGGATCTGGATAGGTTACAGGGGTGGGCAAACAGGAACAGGATGTGTTTCAATACGGACAAGTGCAGGGTGCTGCACTTGGGTAGTAGGAACCAGCAGCACACTTATACGATGGGGAACTCCCTACTTGAGAGCACGGAGGCGGAAAGGGATCTTGGTGTCATTATTGACTCCAAGATGAACATGGGCCGACAATGCGAGGTCATGGTTGGCAGGGCTAACCGGACCTTGTCGTGCATCCACAGGTGCATCTTGAGTAGAGCCAGGGAGGTGATCCTCCCCCTCTATGCGACGCTGGTCAGGCCGCAGCTGGAGTATTGTGTCCAGTTCTGTGCGCCCCATTTCAGGAGGGATGTGGACAACATGGAGAGGGTCCAGAGGAGGGCCACCCGCATGATCCGGGGACAACAGGGCAGACCCTACAGTGAGAGACTGCGGGACCTGAACCTGTTCAGCCTCCACAAGAGAAGGCTGAGGGGGGACCTGGTGACCGTCTATAAACTCACTAGGGGGAACCAGAAGGGTTTGGGGGAGACGCTGTTTCCCCTAGCCCCCGCTGGCATAACTAGGAGTAATGGGCACAAGTTGATGGAGAGGAGGTACAGATTGGACATCCAAAAAAACTACTTCACAGTTAGGGCAGCTAGGAGCTGGAACCAACTTCCAAGGGAGGTGGTGCTGGCCCCTACCCTGGGGGTCTTTAAGAAGAGGCTGGATGCCTACCTGGCTGGACTCATTTGAGTCCCGTTTTTGTTTTTAGGGTTTTTTGTTGTTCTCCCGCCCTGGCGGGGGGTCGGGCTAGAAGATCTATTAGGTCCCTTCCGACCCTAAAACTATGAAACTATGAAACTATGAATACACATCCATGGTATGTGGCTACTCCATGAAAGCCCAGGTTACTTGGTGTGTTCCTGTGTGATATTTCCATAAGTGGTATCTGCAAAATATACACCTGGAGCTCAAGACACTTACATGCTTATTAAATATTATGGGCACCTATACATGAGTGCCGAGGCTGCTCCTACTTGCTGGAATTCTAGCACGTCAGAGCAACTTGATTAATCGAGTCTGCTGAAGTATAGCAATTGCTGTGCACTGGCAGCCTCCTGTATCTTTGTATCAGCGTCTCCGTGCCTAAAAATGGTGGCAGGGGCCACTTGAGCTAAAGCTCTAACAAACTTTAGTTCAAGTGCCCCTGCCACCATTTTGAAGTGTAGGGACACTGATACAGAAGATGTGGTGACACTTTCATTAGAGGGGCTCTTGGAGCCACTCTAATTAAAGCACCACCTCCCCCCACCCCCAAAGCACATGTAAAAGTGCCCTATGTAATTATGAAAGGTGCGTTTGTTAGGGCGATCCTTCAGCTGCTGTTCACCTACAGGACTCCTGAGTCCTACCTCCAGATATATATGGGCACTGCATTGGAGATACCCACAGTAAGAATGTGTTTTAGACAATTCATCGAAGAAGAAAGAGAAATTAGTTACTGGTAACTAGAGTTCAAGATTGTCCACAAACACATTGGTATCCTACTTCTCTTTTGCTCTTCATTGAAGTAATGTACCTTATAAGATTCTGCGGTCAAGAAAGGAGTAGAAATTGTTCCTGCAATATGAGGATACAATAAGGTGTGGGGCAAGAGTGCACTTTGCAGGTACTGCAAAGGTAAATAATCCCTGGTTGAAGTGTGGGGGCATGAGACATGCCACCGTGAAAGTAAGGCATTGGTGTTAGGCTTTCCTTGCACAGACATAACTATGGTTTAAAATGAAAGGCAGAACCGCCTCCCCCCACCCCCCCCAAAAAAATCCAAAACCCAACCCCAAACAAAATAAAGCTGAAAAAGACAGAAATAAATCAAACCAAGTTATAGGTTGATAAAAGTAGGACAAACTTCCCCGGTTACAGTACTTTGCCCTTACTTATTCATGCTATTTCAGTACTCTGTTCAAAAAGTACTGTTGGCAAATGGTAAATGAGAATAAGAAGCCATACTCTTTACATAGCTTGATTTTCAGTTGTTCTACAGTGAATCACTGAAGTTGCTTATTTTTCTCTTCATGGCCCAGATCCCACAATTAGAACCACATGGGTCAATTTTGCTCCATCTGAGTACAAAGCTCTGACCGTGCAGATTCAGTTTCACATTCAGGATCAAATATGTAACTTCTGTTGATGATAATGGGAATTAGATGTCTCCAGTGAGGAAGAACATAATTCCTTCAAAACTATTCTGGTATTAAAAAGCAAGAAACGCACACCATAATAGTAATGGAGAAAATAATCCTCCGGGAAAAGTCTGCTTTCTTAAATGCAAGACATCATAACAAGGTAAAGAGTTTTTAATGTTCCAATGTCCCAATTGCTCTCACAATTTTCATTTTTCTATAGAAAAACTGAAAAAAGTAGATTTTCAGAAGACTCATTTCTGACATAGATAACCAAATATAACAACAATTTATAATACTTTGCTGCCCATACCAGGGCAGTATCCTAGAGTCAAAGCTGATTACAATTAATGAACTGGCAACCTCTGGCCCCCAAGCCCCCTACTTCATAATCAATTCCAATTCCAAAACCTTACTTTTATTATAAACTTTAAGGAACACAATGGAAAATTACAGTAAAGCATTCATACACTATTACATTTTTTAACCAATCTAAAGATTTTAATAATTCTGTCATTTTATATTAGTGATCATGTTTTATGCATTCGCAGCTGCTCAACAGTATTTATTTGGCGCATGGAGACAGTGAAGTTTATAGGAGTTTATATCCAACATATATTGTTCAGGGTTAAAGTACTTCAAACTGCAAAGCTTTTGTTCATAAGCAATATTGCTCATAATGTGGATTAAAAACACATCTTTATATTACTCTTTTGGGTAGCTGTGTCAAAAGGAATCATCACAACAGAATGAACTAGCAAAGTTACAAGATATGTTAGCGTTTTCCTTTTGAAATAAAAATATAGTAAAAATATGCAAATGTGCCTGAAGTGATTTAAGACCCAAAATTCCACTGCCTTTCAAAGTTAACACATTATCCCTGCCTGTGACTTTATGTCATTTTATGTTCTTCCCTACTGTAACTCAGCACTAGTCAAATACATTTGCCACAGAGGAACAAAGAGTAACTTTTAAAAGACTGAGGATATGAAAAGTCAGTTAATAAGTATTTTAAAATAGACTGTGTTTGTTTGTATAAAATAAGATGCATGTAATGTAAAGGTTTTTAGTGGCACTTGTTTGGAATGAACTGAACCACCCACAAGTGAGTAACCTGGCCATCTCAGACCCAAGGTAGCTTATTCAACAATGCAACCCATATGAATAAATACCCATTTCTGTGAACAAAAGCTGATTTACTCTTGGGCTCAGAAATACTTCTGCATCTCTATCAGCAGTCCAACTTGACCAGGTCAGATTTAGAAAACTCAGTATCTCTGGTAACTAGCACCTTGACCAAAGAATAGCCTTTTTGCCACAAAAGATTCTCCCTTATCCGAGCAACTCCTCTCCTACTGGTTCCATCCCCATGTCCTGACTTTGTCAGATCTCTTCTGTCAAAAGCAACTAACTCAGTCCTTCAGGTGTTTACAGCTGGATGACAGAACTGGAGCTGGCTGCCAGAAGAGGAACTTGCCTAGAAGAGATCAATCCTGGTAGGAGACAGTGGGGATGTCAGAGTGGAAAAACTGCCATGAAACAGAGATTAACTTTTTCAAAGAACAATTTTTCGACTAAGTTGAGGCCTTGTCTACACTGAAAAAGCTCTGCTGGCGTACCAATGCTCATTAGGAATGTGAAAATATCAAACCATATAACCAACATAACTACGATAGAACAACTTCTGGTGCAAGCACAGTTCTGCAGGCAGAAGGTAGCTTCCAAACAATGTCTTTACCATTTGAGAGTGGGGGGGTTTCTTGCTGCTAATAACACCTTCTGGGGGCAGCCCTGTGGTATAGACTATCCCTACTGCCTTTTTCTCTCCTGCTTCTAAAGGTTGAGCTTAAGTCACCCCAAACCTTCAGAGAATTGGAGTACAATCCTCTGAGGAGCTCTGAACCCTAGTTTATTAAAAAAATAATATTCCTGGCAAAATACTTTGATGTGAAAACAGCCATGTTTCAGCTGACATGCATGCTGGTACTGTATTATGGCACTAGGAAAAGGGCTGTGAAAAGCCAACACAGAAGAGTTAGCACCCCACAGGCATGCTCCTGAGTGGTGATTTTTATCACCAGAAAGGAGATGAAGAAAAGAAGTGGAGATAGTGGTGAGTAAATATATTGGTCAAAACATTCTCCTGTCCCACTGGAAGCCACAATGATCACAGAGCTGCTTTAATGTTGTTCTGCAGGCTGGGGGACAGAAATGTTTTCAAACGCCTTCCTTGCCTTCAATACTGGGCTAAACTGAGCCTACTTTTTCAAGCTCTGAACCAAGAGGATTTGGCTCATCCTAGAAATCATTCTAATTGTGTTTTGCAAGCATTTAAATGATACAATAGGACTGATTAAAACTAGTATGAAAATTCTGAGCTCTGCATTCTAGCTAAGATAACAAGACTTGTTTTGCACGTAAACACTGACTCTAATTTCAGTTCTCATTTTTTCCAACAGATTTCTTTCCTTCTAAAAATATTTTAGGTATTTAATGGCATTTTTGAAGGAGCATATTCTCTCCAGTACTGAACTAACTTGACAAAGGACAGTGGGGAAATAGAGAACTGGTAACAGATGGATGAGTCTGTGGCTAGATCTATAATCTGTACCATTCCCAGTGTGAGTTACAGCAATTGGTATAATAATGAGTAGCTAGATCAAGGAAAAAAATCTGGCCCTCCCTGGGATATATTTGGTATGATAGACAAAAGTAAAGATACTGAGTTGCACTAAACTTTATGAAGTGAAAGCACATGTTAACAGCTGTTAAAGTAGGTAGACTATGAAAATGCACGTACGTGATGTTAATGTTCCAAATTTAAACTGATCAGTTTAAACACATGATGCTTAAACTCTTGGCGCTCTGATGTAGTGCCCGAAGACTGGAAGAAGGCCAATGTGGTGCCTATCTTCAAGAAAGGGAGGAAAGTGGATCCGGCTAACTATAGGCCCATTAGCCTGACTTCTATCCCGGGGAAGATCTTAGAAAAGTTTATTAAAGAGGCCATCCTTAATGGACTGGCCGACGCCAACATCTTAAGGGATAGCCAGCACGGGTTTGTCGCGGGTAGGTCTTGCTTGACCAATCTCATTTCCTTCTACGACCAGGTGACCTATCACCTGGACAAGGGAGAAGAGATTGATGTCATATATCTTGACTTCAAAAAAGCCTTCGATCTGGTATCCCATGATCACCTCTTGGTGAAACTGGCCAATTGGTCGCCTTGGGGCCACCACGATCCACTGGCTGGAAAATTGGCTCTGTGGTCGGACCCAGAGGGTAGTAATTGATGGAAGTCACTCATCATGGTGTCCTGTGACCAGTGGGGTCCCCCAAGGCTCTGTCCTTGGACCCATATTGTTCAACATCTTCATTAATGATGTGGACAGTCGAGTCAGAAGCGGACTGGCCAAGTTCACCAATGACATTAAACTTTGGGGCCTTATAGGCTCAGCAGTGCTATGCTGGCTAGCACTATGGAAGAAAGAGCCTTGGGGGTCATCATTGACCACAAGATGACCATGAGCCTGCAGTGCAATGCTGCGGCTAGTAAAGCGAGCAAAACGCTGGCTTGAATCCGATGATGCTCTCAAGCAAATCCCGGGACGTCATTCTCCCCCTGTACTTGGCCTTGGTGAGGCTGCAGCTGGAGTACTGCGTCCAGTTTTGGGCTCCACAATTCAAAAAGGATGTGGAGAAGCTTGAGAGAGTCCAGAGAAGAGCCATGAGCATGATCAGAGGTCAGGAAAGCAAACCCTATGATGACAGGCTGAGAGCCATGGGGCTCTTTAGCCTGGAAAAGCGCAGGCTCAGGGGTGATCTGATGGCCACCTATAAGTTTATCAGGGGTGACCACCAGTATCTGGGGGAACGTTTGTTCACCAGAGCGCCCCAAGGGATGACGACTAGGTCGAATGGTCATAAACTACTACAAGACCGTTTCAGGCTGGACATAAGGAAGAATTTCTTTGCTGTCCGAGCCCCCAAGGTCTGGAACAGCCTGCCACCTGAGGTGGTTCAAGCGCCTACATTGAACACCTTCAAGAGCAAACTGGATGCTTATCTTGCTGGGATCCTATGACCCCAGCTGACTTCCTGCCCTTTGGGCAGGGGGCTGGACTCGATGATCTTCCGAGGTCCCTTCCAGCCCTAATGTCTATGAAATCTATGAAATCTAAACAATAGCTGAATACATGCATTCAAATAATCTGGGAGAATTCTCCCAGGTTTGTTCTCTTGGTAGAGAAACTTCCCAGAGCTGCATAAAGAAACATCTGGGGTGCAGACAGAAATAACAATTCTTGCCTGATCTGGCCACAGAGGGTGGTCTATAGCCATGACCAAACACAAACGTATGGCTGCAGACAGCTTACAAATGGCCAATCAGGTGAAAATCTGAGCCCTCATTGCACGAGGGGTCAGATGAAAGTGTTTCAAAACAGAGCATCTTGTGTAACTTCTGTCTGCGCTGCCTCGCAGCCTCAAGCTGTTTTCAGAATGGGAGGGGGGAAAGGGAGCAGAAGGAGTTCAGTTCTCCTCCCATTCTGAAACAGGGACAGGCTGGGCGAGAGGAGGGGCTATTGCTAGGGGAAACCGGCCTCAGGCTCCCAGTCAGCAGTTAGATTCCCCTCCCCCTGGAACCAACAGTGAATATCTGTTTGGTCTGAGAGATTATTGTAACTCAGAACACTTCCTGCAAAGCATTTTCAGTCACAGTGGGGAGCCACACTTCTGTCTGTGCCCTTAAATGCTGAGGCCCTGAAGAGTGGGAAGCTTGCAGAACTGACACTGTAGACACAGGGCCCGTATGAAAACATCTCATCATGTTCTGCAGGCTCCCTTAGTCTGCCTGGCAACAGATGAAAGCCATGCACAGACTTCTCAGGGCCAGTCTTTGTTTTCCTGCAACATACTTTAGTTATTGTGAAGGGGGCATGCTCTGCTCCCTGCTGAAGCAGCAACATCCAGAGAGAAAAAAAACTGTCTCCCTAGGGAAGAGAGGGGGATGCTGGAGAACTACACTCTCTTCTGAAAGAAGCACATTATGTACAGACATTTGCCCATTTAGAAGAAATTCTTCTGGAAGTGATTTAACCCTGGTTGTCACCCAAACTATTTTTCTCTTGGACTGACCATGTTTACTCTGGGAGAAAAAGCCTGAATATCTGTATACTCATGGTTTCTCCTGGGATAGCAGCAACTCTCCCAGGAGAAACTGAATGTCTGTACAAGGCCAATTCTTCAGCTACAGAATCACTGCACACCACCCATACAACTGACTAGTTCAATCTAAATCTCATTAGTCACAATATCTCTATCCTGTTAATGTTAAAACATGTTGACTTTCATTAAAATGTTTTATTAGCACAGGAAGTTATGCTTTAGTAAACTGTTTGAAAGGTCTTATAATAGTATATTTCCTCTCCATTTACATTAACAGTTTTAGTCCACATTTCCTAAAATCTGAATTAAAATAAAAATTGCATTCTCTATTTTAAATGGGGAATATTTTAGAAATATTTGGCACCCCATGTGGAGTTCTCTCCACAATTAAAAGGCACATTTTCAGTTTGATGAGAGCTACAAAAATGATATCGTTATATATTACAGACTATTATAGCCAGATCCTCAGTTGGTGTAAATACACATATATTTACAATTTGTTCTCTCGCGCATACACATATATACATGCAGAGCTGTCAATGTTACTTTGAAGATTCCTTCTGTTTCTTGTTGGCAGCTGGAATGTGCCAATTAAAAACAGAGTAGTAAGTGCCAAAACAAAAAGAACAAACCATGTAATGCCTACACAGCGGCATGAAGAAATGCTTTCTCTCCCCAGTCTACTTTTGGCGAAAAATTATCAAATAAAAAGTCTAATTTTAAACCAAACCTGCAGGTTAGTCTTAGGCCTTTTTTCTGTCTTCTTGCTTTAACATCTCCTGCTTTTATTTTATTATTTTAGCCATTTGATTATTAACAGACAATTTACAATATATCTTGGATGGGCTGCCACGAGAATAATACTAAAGCCCAGAAATTCTATCACAGTGCATGTATCTTTGTAAAATAAATTTAATTATTTTGAATCAATTCTTCTACACATAATAAAAGTGTGTAGACCATTTTACATTCTGTTCTTGACTGGTGAAAATAAATAAGCAAACCATTTTAAAGGATGTAATGGTATATGCAGAGGAAATGATTTAAAAACTAAAGAATAAACCCAGTTTTACAGTAGACCCCTCTCATCCATAAGTATTCATCACACCTTTATTTAATAAATTAGGAATTTAAACAAAACATGCATAATACAAACATAAGTTTATTCCAATATCAAGCATATATTAACTTAACTTTAATAAGCAGTATGATATTATTTTTACACCTGTATTAGTCTTGTGATTTTTACAGTTTGGAATAATAGTTTTAACTATTGGTTCACTGCTTCTAACTAAAACAGAATTAGATTTACTTCAAACATGAGATATCTGCTTTTTTTCTTAACAATGGATTCCTATGTGTGTTGTCCAAGCTTGTTGTGGATGAAGACTAAAGAGACCATGACTAACTTTGGAAAGAACGAGAAGGATGCCTCGGTACAGAATAATGAATAGCAGTACCAACTATTAGAAAAGGTAGAATAAGTGTAAAAGTGTAAATGTTACATTAACCTGCCAAAGCTTCATGGCCTCTGCCTATACTAGTTTTGAAATATCTATCTATAAGCCTCACAATATTTCTACAAAGGTTTTGATTACAGTGTATACATTTTAAATATATCTTTAATTTTTTTATTGCCACATGGAAAGTTGTAAATGGAACCTTCCTTTTTGAGATCTAAATTCAAACCCAGAATTTATCAAGCTTTTTCAGGATCTACTAATTAAGACCTTGGGAGGTAGATCATCAGTTGCTGTAAACTGGCAATGATACTATGACATTTTACACTGCCTCAGAATCTGCCTTTATGTCTTTATTACAGACAAAAAACAACAAGTTGCCTGCTAGCTTCTTGCACTGCTAGATAGTATTAATATTAGGTTTTAGCAATGCTTCAGATTTTTCTTAAAAAGGCTGCATACATTTTCAGAGGCATGCTGGTATATATTCTATAGATTAAGGGGTTTTAGACCAGTGAAGAGACATTTTATGTTTCAAATATATTCTAATGGGATAATTTGAAGAACTATTCAATATCACATTTCATAGCTACATAGAATAATGCTAAGAACTCAAAAATTCAAGGAATTTTTACTGTTTTGTACAAAGGAGATAATTCCTAATTTTAAATCCTAATCTTCTCTTGTTGCACTTGAAATAATTTAAACCTATATTTCCCAGGTTTATTTCAATAAACAGAAGTTTTCAGCAAATCATTTGGAAAATGCTTTAAAAAACAACTTCCAAAATATACTGAGAAGAATTTGTAAAAAAAATGTTTAGAAAAACAAAACAAAAATGGGTGGAATTGGTCAGGAATATTTTGACATCAGAGGTTACTCAACTAATACACTGCTAACTCCAAGACTATGGACCTCTGTACACATTACAGATATCACATAAGTAACTGGTTAATAGCACAATTACCTTGAATCCAGCTACACAGCAAAGTACCTATCATGCCACAAAAAGATCCAACCAACTATAAAGTTTGACCTCAAAAATGCATACTAACTTTAAAGCTGGCTGCTATAGAGCTTTAATATGCATGTGTAGCAGGGTCTCTCCTGCAGTTGGGAGCCCTGTCAGCTGAAGGGACTCACAGCTGCAGAAGCTGCCAACTCTATTTCCTGGCAGCACCCTGCAGCTGCAGATGGTGGAAGCCTGCAGTGTGCCTGCCAGTGCCAGGATACAGCTGCCATGATCTCCCAGCCCTGGGAGTTTCATGTACCCCAGGGTCCAGAGATGACCCTCACGACAGCTGCAATGTCCCAGCCCTGGGGCTTCACATACTCCCGGGACTGGGAGATCATAGCAGATACATCTCCCAGCCCTGGGGATGCATGTGGCACCCCTCAGCTGAGGCTCAAGGGGGCTCCCAGTGTTGGAGCTTGCTTTTTGCAAGTGCAGAGGGAGCCCAGGATCAGGTTCCCTCTGCACCAGAAATAAGGCACAATGAGATCTAATTTGTGATTCCAGTCATGCCTCCTGCCATCCATATGTGGCATGGCAGGAGGCATGATTGTGCGGATCATGCCTTAGATCCCATTGTACCTTTACCAACATGTGCAGAGGGGCCCTACTATATGTAAAGGAACGCTTGTTACAAGTGCTGAAAAATACTAGGCTTTTCTTACTGTTAAAGTGGTGTTAGTTTAGTTAGTTTAACATGAAAGCTAGTTTAGTTTTTGACATTTTTAAATGTCATCTCAGAAATAAAAATAAATAACATTCTCTAATTATGATAAAACTGCAAACTGGTATTTTTGTCTGCTAGCTGCCTATAAGAATTTTACTGCATTAGCAGAGAAATTCCAGAGATAAAGGCCACCCAGGAATTTAATGGCAACTTGTTATACTGAATGAATATTTAAGGATTTAATACCACTAAAGTTTGCTTTATATTGGAATATAAATTAACCTTAACCCCTTAAGTCATAGATACATAACAACTGCTGCTGAGATGCAAATTCCAATCCAATTTCACAGAAGGCAACCATCTGCCCTTTCCTCTCACCAAAAATTCAGGTTTATTTTTTAAATTTAAGAGCATATATAGCAATTAATTTTATTAAGTATGCCCCAATATAGCTTAATGTACCAGCTTTAGCACTATGCACTGATGAAGATGAGACCAAGATTCAAGTCTTGGTTCTACTCTCATATTTTCTGGGGCCAAAAAGAATAGGAATGATTCATGCATTGCATGAGGGAAGTGGGGAGAAAAGCAGAATCTTGTATTATTTACAAAATAACATTGCAGGGGGGGTAGGGTAGCCCCTGCAGGGGCCATCTGGCCCTTGTTGGGGGGCTGTAGATCCTGTGTGGGGCCATAGCCCCTATGGGAGGGCAGCAAAATATATATTCATGTATTCATGAATTCATGAAATTCATGAAACATGTATTTAGAGTTCACTTTATTATTATGATAGAGACACTCATAGGCTTCCACACTGCTTTAACACTGTAGATATATAAATAGAACATTGCCCAACTGATCGCTGTCTCTGTCTCACTCTCTCTCTCTCTCTTTATAGTTGTCTTTTGTTTTAATTGTGGAGGAACATGGATTTTCAGGTATTTTACAGAGTGATGTTGGGATTTTATCAGGTATTTTTCAGTTTTCCAATAGGGAACACCAGAATTCCTGCTAGGGAGGCCAGTGGCAGGACCCTACCTGCTCAGAGCTGGCACCTTGGACCCAGCTGGCTGTGGCTGACCTCCTGGCCAAATGGGGCCTGGAGGATATTCTCTGACAGTTCAACGCAGGCCACCACACCCAAAACATCTTCCGGGCGATAGCTGCCCAGATGGCTGGGCAGGGGTCACACATAGCAGTAGTGCTGCACAGAGGCCAATCCTGCAACCTCAGCCCACTGGTAGTTGACCCAGAGTGACAGATGCCTCTACTGGCTGTGCAGTCCCTATCCAGGTCTGGCAGGTGCGCAGCAGGTCACAACCAGGCAGCAGTTCCCACTGCCAGACTGCTGCAGTGGGTAAAGGGTGCAGGGAACTCTCAGGGCTGCTTCCGCAGTCTAGCTGGCACAAGGGGTAGTGTCACCAGGTACCAATTGGCTGGGCCCCAGAAGCTCCTGAGAGTGAGTAGCCCTGAGCTACTTGCCAGGGCAGCTTTTTGTACTGCTGGGGCCATTTTTTTATACTGCCGCGCGCGGCACAGGTGCTGGCCCCATGCTCTAGCTCTCCCTGGCTGCAGATCCGGGAGAAGACAGGCAGGGTTATTTTGCCCCAAGTGGCACAACTTGCTCCACAACAAAGTGCATGTCCGAGCACGTGCGCTGCAGCAAAATGCCCTGGCTCAAATTTGCACCGCTTCTATTTGAGCTGCTGCAAGTGCACGCGCTTGCATGTGTGGATGCGCCCATTAGGGCTAAACCAGTCATAGGTGTACCTAATAAACTTAGTATTGACAAAACACATATGAAAAATGATTAGTTATATACAAGTGTGTTTCTGCATCTGAAATTTCAAATACAATTTACAGTAACATGAAAAGTTTAGCCTTTGCTAAATAAGGAACAAAATAATCGATACCCAATGTCATACAGATTAAGGGTATGTCTACACTGCCTCTGTAGCATGCACAGGAGCATCTCTACTAGGAACATGCACGCAGGTCCTGGGACTCCAGCAGAGGTGGAGGCGAGGGCCAGCCCCTGCTTCCCTCCAGAGTCCCAGGACCTTTGTGGCAGGAAGCCGGAAAGGCAGCTGGCTCCAAAGCATGGAGCTTCCGTCCAGTGATGCGCAAGTACAGGGGCTGTGCGTGAATGGTGGGGAGCGCCAGTGAGAGGCATCCTGGGCAGGCTATGCTCGTCATGATGTGCATCGCTGGCCGGAGCCGTGTGCTGCTGGGCTTGAGTGTCCTGAGCACCCACACCTGCTGCTGCTGTGCCAAGTGGGGAGTGTGGGGGGGGCCACACCCCCCCCCACCCCCCCAAAGCCACACCCCCCCCCCCCCCCAGCTCTGCTGGCACCCCTGACTCCTGACCCTTAGCCTCTGCCTAATCCCTACTTGCTCCCAGCAGCAGCCCCCTCCCCCGCCCCTGCATCAGGACATGGGTTCAACTGAAACTGTCCCCTGTATTGCTTTGTTGTGCTGAGCAAACCTGACATGCTGGTGCCATGTTTTTGCCCCTCACTCTGAAGCCACCACTCCCCGAGCCCCGCCAGTGCCCCTCATTGCCAATCTGCAGCTTCTTGCCTCCCAAGCCCTGCCAGAGGGGGCCCCAACAGTTCCCTGTCTCCAGGCCCTACTTACCCCAAAGGCTGCAGGAGGCAAAGTGATTCTGAACCAGCCCCAGCTAGTGTCAGATTCTCAGGCCCTGTCCTTGCCCCCTACACCACAGCCATCCCCCCTCACAAATCCCACACACACCTACACACCCCCCCCACACCCCACCATACACATACACCCCCACCCCCTACACAAACCTACATCCCACCATACACCACCCCCCAAACACCCATCACAATATACAAGGCTAAGAATTTATTTTTGAGTTATTATGCTATCACCCCTATCTACTGTATGCAAACACAAATCTTGACAAAAACATTTTTTGTAATAAAATTAAAATATGTTATAACAGGTGTTTGACTTTTAGCGTATGATTTGGTTTTTTTCTGGTTCTAAGAGGCCAACCCCTCCTCCCAAAAGGAGTATTTCCAGCGGGGGAAGGGGCAAGGGGAGGGACTTCAGGTATTCAGCAAAGATCAGGGGTTAGGGGCAGGACTTCTGGTCTCAAGATGGCGACAAGGGGGAAGGGGCTACCCATGCAGCCCTCGAAAGCTCACTGTGACGGCGGCGTGCCGCCATCACGGGCACAGGCTAAGGGAAGGAAGGGTTGCGGGGCGGAGACAACCCCAAGACAGAGCCCCGGGCGGGGGTACTTACCTCCGGGAGAGACAGCGGCGTTGGAGCCGAGACCGCGGCAGCAGCTGCAGCCGCAATTACAGCCGCACAAGCCGGCATTACACCGGTTATTTAAGCAGCTGTTTCCAGTGAGGGGGAACGAGAGAGAGAAGGAGAAGGCGGGCAGCACGGCCGGTGTGCTGCAGTTCCCCCTTGGGAAAGGCACCAGCAAGGCTGTGCCGGACCCACGCTGAAGCTGAGGCAAGGTGGAGGAAACCAACGACAAGCCTGCAGTGCACCGCAGGCCACCATACCACCAGCACGTGATCGGTTGGCGAGTGGACGGGGTGTAGGGGTGGCGGAGCCCCATGGAACAACAGAAGCGTCAACTGTGAGTACACCCACACCGGGGAACCCCTCAATTAAAGAACTCCACTGAAACCCTCTCACAAATCAAACATAACAGCAAAGTCGTGGCAGGCGGGACAAGGGGCGGGGCTACCTAGATAACGGGTGATATCAGGCTCAAGACGTCCGTCATCACACTCACCAAACCTCATTAAGTGGGGCAGGGGGCTGGACCCGATGATCTTCAAAGGTCCCTTCCAGCTCTAATGTGTATGAAGTGGCCATCCACCTGAAATAACTGCACATCTCTGCATTAGACAAATCTCGTTCACATATCCAGAGCCCCGCTCAGGCTATCACAAGCATGCATTTTTGTGGAAGGATATGCCTCTTAGGCCCCTAGGAGATACTGCACTTAAGATACGATTACCCTGTGAATCGCACCGTAAATAGTAACCTTGCCACACACCCAAGGAATTAACAGCATGACAAATGGGAAAGCAGCCACAAAAATATTCCACAAAAGACACGTAATATTTTTGTGGCTAGTTTCCATCATGCCTGAAATTGAATACGTGGCAGGGTAGCAACACATAGACGGTATTTCCTGAATCCTGTACAGTCCTGGGGGCTGGGGACTAACAATTAGCTGATTGTTAGTTCTAACCCTGGCACTACAGTGGAGCCAGTTAAAGACCCATGGGGTCTGGTGCTCCAATTCATGCTGGGCTGTGAGCACTTGGCTTTCAATTTGTTGGTGGAGGGAGAGAATCATGAGCCTGAGCTCCCCTGGCACTCGCAAGTAGTAATAGTGCTATTGGAATCTGATCCCTCACCCCAAAATTGCACATCCTGCCATGTATGTGTGGCATGGCAGGGGGCACGACTGTTGAAATTGGAGTTCAGATCCCACTGTACCATTAAATGAATATGTGCCTAAGTGGTGTTTTAGGCTCCACTGAAGGCAGTGTTGGCATGCCATGAATGTTGAGCACATGGTAGAAAATTATCAACCATAACTATTTATCCTTCTCATGAGAGTAAGAAATACCTTATATGCAAATATATAATTAACATATTATCCTCAACATAATGACTAGGAAAACAAAAAACAGCAGATGAAGTTACATTTTTTCTATAGAAAGCAAATATTTTAAATATTAATTACATTAATCCAACAAATTAATTTTAACTTAAAAATGATAGAAACTACCAGTTGATGACTGAAACACTATATCTGAATTGATATTAGTCATTTAAGTTTACAGTCTTGAAAGATAAGACATAATTATGTAACTTCTCAAAGACTTAATACAATCATTTGCCATTTCTAAGCAATGACAACATTTCAATTGTATATATCCGTTTGGACTGTACAGTTCTCATGGTTCTAAAACAAGCACAGGGTTTTTTGGCAGAATTATTTAGTAGAAGTACAATTTGATTTTTACCTCCAATTATAACCAAGTACTTATTTCAAATTTAATTACTAACCTCTGATCAGGCATAATTGAGTAGAAATGTGTTACATTTATGTTTCCAGGTGCAGCATTATATTCAGTACCAAAGGTAAATATGTGTTCTTGAAAAGTATCAAGCATATGTTGATTTTTGCTAATCAGTATTAATCACTCTTGTGTAGCTACTGTGCACCAATCTTGGAAATAGTACTGTTTTTGCCTACCTTATAAGAACTATGAAATAAAGATTCAGAAAAATCTTTCAGTCTTTTGTTAAACTTCCACTAAGGACAAAATTAGTCCTCATATGCCCTGTGCCTGTAAGGCAGGGGAGAAGTATCAATGGCCATTCATTGAGGAGTCATGCTGTAAAATGTTCACTGCTACAATGAAATTAAGCAATCTTTCAATCCATTTGCTGACTTGCTGAGAGATATCCTTTCCAGGATGGCAAAACTGAACATACAATTAAATAAACTGTCTTAAAATAATTTAATGAGGAAAAATGAAAAACAAAATCAATAAAAATCAGCTGATTTTTGTAAATTATTGTTCAGCTCCTTTTCACAGAATATTAGCAGAGACTGAGGTTAGGAATGGATATTCTGGCAACATTCTCCATGCTGATCCTGAATAGTCAAATGACCCAACTTTTACCTTCTAAAATGCAAACCTGTGATGCGAAATTTTGAACAAAATCAGAATATGCTGTTAGGCAAATCATATTAATACTAATACTAGTACAGGTCCTGGTCACCAACTGGTGGTAAATAGATACCTATGGTGGTAAATAACTTACGTTGACGTGATATAATTTCTTCTAAATATCCATTTGTCACAGGGTACCTCAGTGCCTGCTCCTAAGGAGTAGAAACTGCCAGGGAGAGAGAGAGCCCTGGCAGGACATAAAGAGCCCAGATGAGCGTTGCCAGGGTAACGAGCACAGCTGCGGGTTGCCGGGGCAACTAAGGAGAGCCAGCTGCCTGTAGGAGGCAGGGCCTGGCCCTTATAAAGCCCAGGGCTGAGGCTAGGCGGGCAGTTCCCTGCCAGCAGCCGGAGAGGCAGGAGCTCCCTCAGTCAAGATATGGGAAGAAGCCTGACTTGCAAGTACAGCTCACGATAGCCCTGAGAGGATTGGGCACTATGGTTTAGCCAGGGGGCTTTATGTTTGCGTTACAGCCAGGAGGCTCTAGTTTATGTTCGGCTTAGATATTACACCGGAGGTTTGGGTGAGGCTGTAGGGGTTGGAGGAGGCCTCATAGGGGGGCTCACAGTAAAGTGGGGCCCCCGGCGCCAGTGAGGGCACACTAGGTCCGAGGAGGGCGCAGTGTTCTCATAGGGACCCCAGAGAGTGTGGGGTGCCCTAGTGCCGGTAAAGGCGCAGCTTGCAGCGTGGAGCACAACCAGTGGGTTGCGGGCGGGGAATATAGACCCCAGGTTGTGTGCAGGGTACGTAGACCCCAGCCCCAGAGCGGGGCAGCATTGAGAAGCCCAAGGTGGGTGCGGCGAGCCCCGAAGAGGGGGAGCGCCATAGTAGGAAGCCCAGGATGGGCGCAGCAGACACCAGCAAGGGCATCACTTACGGGGTGCATAGACCCCAGCCCCAGGGAGGGGCGATTACTGAGGAGCCCGAGAGGGGCCATACTGAGCCCTAGGGCGGGGCGATATTGAAGAGCCCGAGAGGGGCAATATTGAAGAGCCCGAGAGGGGCAATATTTAAGAAGCCCAGAACGGGCGTGGCGGACCAAGTAATAGGCCTGCACCGTAGGGAGACCCAGGACGGGGGCAGGGTGCCGCGGTGGACCCCGACGGAAGGGGTTAGTGGCACAGCGCCCCAGGAGAAGGGCAAGGTGCTGCGGTTGTCCCCCGAAGAGGGGAGAGCGGCACGGTGAGCCCGTGCCAGAGAGGGCAGTAGTGCGGTGGGCTCAAAGGACCGGTGAGGCCCGAGAGGGGCGACAAATTAGAGAAGGCCCGAGAGAGAGAGAGTGGGCATATGTTTATGGTGACAGTCCAACGTCTAGTACATCAGCGAGGCTTTGGGCGTGGTATTAGGGGCTGGTAGGAGCCACGCGCAGCCCATGAGGCTAGGGTGCCTGGGAAGCACCCATCATACCGGGAGACCACAGGAGTCCGGGAGAACCGCGGGGACAGAGGTCCCAAGTAGCTGTGCCCAGGGAGTCATAGGCAGCCTCCCAACCTTATATTTACCAGCAAGACGTGGCGGGCGAGAATGAGAGGGTGTCTTGGACCGGCCTTGACACGGAGCGAGGGACCTCGAGGAGATCACGGCCCTCCTAAAGGACCCTGCCGTGACACCATTCATAAGTGAATTGGCGTTAGCAGGAGTTACATTATATTCATTTATTAAGAGAACATGGAACAATGTACATCTATACAATATACAATGAACGGAGGTGGTTCAAGCGCCCACTTTAAACGCCTTCAAGACACATTTGGATGCTTATCTTGCTGGGATACTATGATCCCTGCTGACTTCCTGGCCCTGGGGCAGGGGGCTGGACTCGATGATCCTCCAGGGTCCCTTCCAGCCCGAATGTCTAAGAATCTATGAATAAGCTATCATAGGTTAACTTTTATTGACTACATGTTAAGAACATGCCCATAGACAATTACTATTGAGAAACTGATATACTGTAAATCCCTGCCTGTTTACTCAGCAGTAACTATGAGCTAGAACATATGCAATGAATATGACTTTACATCTTCATGAGAAATAATGAAATTTGACATACCATAACAGAATCAAGTTTCTGTTTCACTTTCTGCTTTCTCATAGACTCTCTTGCAACATTTACAAACTGATCTGATGGAAACGTTGAAGAAATTTCAGAAGAACTGTTAAGAATTTGCGTCCCTCTTGGTGCTGCTGATATAAGTGACCCATTGAGATCTTTTACTCTTTCAGCCTCCTGCTGGGCAACTACAGAAATAAATCAACATTAATATTTCAGGTCAAGTATTATTACTTCCATGAAAAAAGTAAATTGAGTTCATAGTCCATATTACTTTTCAAGACATTGTTAAACAATATAAAGATAAATTACATGCAAAGGCTACTTAAATGCAGAAAGTTATTTAGGCAATACTTAAGAAATACTAGATCAACAGTTACCTATGCAACCTTAAATCTATCCCTTTCTTTGCCCAATGAAACAGAAGTCCTATGACTAAAAGAAATGTATGCAATCATGTAATTAAAGACTACCATAATGCATACAGAAGGGTACCGAATTCAGTTTGCAAGGGCAACCAGAAACTCAACATTTTCTAACGTCCAAGTATGTGACTTTACAACCTAAATAACTGAGCCAGAGACTCTGTATGCAATTTTCTAAGTTTTCAAAGAGTACGATAGAAATACATTCTATTCTGTATAACTGTAACACCACTTCTACACCATCTATCATCAGCAAGGCTGAACTCCAAACCTTTAGCACTCCAGTATAGGTGTATCTCAATATGAACATTTCTCTATGGAAGACAAGCAACAGACAGAAAATAGGAATTTTAAACTATATTGTTCAACTAAACCTAAATGAAATTCCACAGGGCAGAGAAAAGATGTTATTTTAATAAAAGTCTTGACTAGTTGCCTTTTAACCACAAACTTGACTTTTACAAATTCTAGAATGTGGCAAAGGTTTGCAAGTATTCCTATTTGCCAACTGAGAACATTAAAGGATATTTTAAAACATATGATTTAAGTAAAAATGATATTATGGGAATCTTAAACTTGTGCCACTGACTAAAATTAGTATTACTTTTATGATTAACTCTTTCAACACCAGTGCCATAAAACTGTCTTCTGAAAGCAAAGAATGTATTTTTAACTAAAAACGGAACAAAAAGTTATTACCAGAGTAAGCTGAAAAGACCATAACCTGTGTAATATTTTACTGATGAGAGAACATCAGTGGATTAGTTCAAACTGACAGACAGATGATACAAATAACTACCAACATGGTCTTAGTGTGGTATTTGCTCCATTTTTTAAGAAAAATATTTTTTCCACAAGGTACTCTCGAACAGTTCAGAAACTTTTCTAATACAGGAATATCATTTGTTTCGTGAGTTCAGAGCTCGTTTTCTTCACATTTATCAATGTAAATTATTACCCTATTATTGAGTATCTATAGAGCTGTCATCAAAATTAGTTCTCAGGGTTAACCTGAAATGATAGGTGTTGAAAGAGTTAATCATAAAAGTAATACTAATTTTAGTCAGTGGCACAAGTTTAAGAATCCCAAAATTTGTTTTTTTAATACACAAAAGCAGACAGTTTCAGAACACTGTTACAGGTCTGAATTCAAGAGGGCACCCGCAATGAGTGCAATAGTCAAGTATGTGCATATTTTTTAAGCCCTTGCTTAAATGCTCTCCTAACTAGGAATGGACTTAAAGACGTAATGTAGTGTCTTCCTGAATCAGTGCCAGAAATAATATATTAATCCAAAACACAATTATCTATTGTTTTCTAGTAAGACAGCTAAACACTGCATTGCAACAACTCTTTCCGTTTGACTTTTTCAGTGATATCACATAACTACAACAGTTAGGGAACTTGAATCTTAATCTACATTTAATAGCAGTAATTTTATTATGTACTTATTAGTCAAACTAGCAAACTGCCCGTCAACAATGACGGGGGAGCGGGTGGTGGGGACAGAGCCTAGCATTCCTATGCCCCTGCTCCCCCCGTGCTAGTCTGGCACTGCCCCTTCAGGCCCGACCCAATCCCCCAGCAGTTTGGGTTTGGGGCCAGAGTCGCTTTCCCTCCTCCCCCCTCCCTCTGCCATGGGCCTGACCCCATTGCCTCCTGCCACAGCAGCCCTACCCCCACTTTGGGGCTGGATCCGCTCCCCCCACCCCCACTGCTTTGGCTGTTTCCCCGCCCTGTCCCCTGGTATCTCCCTCCTCTCCAGAGCCAGGCCTGTGTCCACCCCCCCTGCCTGCAGCTTTGGGCATGAGTCTGTTCCCTCCCCACACCCCTGCAGTTTTGGGTCCAGACCCGCTCCCCACTGCGGCTGATGCAGTGCCCATGTCACTGTCGCCCTGCGCCTGCGGGCCCGACACACAGCAGCAGCAGCAGCAGCCACAGGCCCGGCAGTGGTGGCAGGCTCAGCAGTGCAGTTGCAGGCCTGCTGCAGCAGCTGTGGGCATGGGGTGGCAGCAGCGGGGTGGTGGCCAGGGCAACCAGTAACCACCCCCATCCCCCCTGCCTCCCCTCCCCGCTGGCTCTTGTTGGGGGGTAAGGCTTTTATAATATTAGAATATTATTACAGACTAAAACTTTTATAATATTAGAATGATTAAATGAAATCTTTTGGTATTTTGCACTAGCCATTAATTTTATAAGCATAAAATGCATCTCATTCAGTGGATATAGACTGGGGGGGGACACTATTAAGTAAATGTAACATTTTAGTCACAGTGTTGTCACATTGGTCATGTTTTGTCTTAATGACAAGAAAACAGAAATTATGTCCTCAGGTAAAACAATGTAACTGTTGACAGATCGCCACAAAATTTCAGAAAGACACTGCTAGTAAAAGAGAATCCTGCCCACTATTAACCTTCCATAAAGAAACTTCTGATTCTTATTTTGCAGGTCACAGATTGAGAGCTCCCACTCAGCAGTATTTCCTGTTTTGGATACATATGCGTAGCTACTGATACTTAGCATGGAAACCCACTATAAACTTGAGTTTTTACAATGGGAACCAAGAAAGCTTCTATTTTAAAGTTTTCATTAAACTCTGCATAATTTTCAAAAGCGCAAGTTAGCCTTGTTCCATTATCCAGTCTGAAAATGAAATTGTCCTTATTCATTGACAGGACTTCACCAATGGAATGTAAGTTCCTGCAGGCATCATCTAGAACAGGATCTAATAAGAGGTTTAAAATTCAGATTCGCAAGATCAAGATAAACAAAATGCCAATTCTGAATTGATCTGAAGCTGGTTTGAGGATGTTAGCATAGTTATGACATTGTTTTAGAAGAGAGAAAAACTACCTGTGCAAATCAATTCTAGAAACATAGGCACCTAGATACTTATGCAAAAAACTGTCTATAGTACCTTTGTAATCATAAATATAAACAAGTATTGGCTGGTTTTGCCCAAAAGCACAAAATGAAACAATGTGTTCATGTGGATGAAAAGCGACATCTCGAAGTGGAGATGTGAAGGAGAGGTCAGAATATATGGCTGCTTGGTCACCTAGGAAATAAAATAAGGTTCTTAGTACATGAAACTGTACAGACTTAATCTAAGTTGCAACTTCTTATAATATTCACACACATACTATACATTGCAAAAACATAAGGAGAACAAGACATAAAACTCTGCCACATGGAATTTAAGTGTGTTCTATGACTTTTAAACATTAATTTACTTAAAAAAAAACCAAACACACTGAAATAGCATATAACCACACTTTTGTTCTTGTGCTTCTCCAGACAGAAACTTGTTATTTTACTCAGGGATTTCTATCATAAAATGTTGCCCAGTGGAAAACAGAAGTTAGTGACAACATTATTCTGTAACTTTTGAAATAAACTTTAGCTCTGATCCTAACGTCAAGGGCAGGACGTAAATAGATAATGGTAAGCACTTGCATAAGCATTTGTAGGTTCAGGTTTTTATTTGCAAACTCTCTCATTATGCATATCTATTTTCAATAGGTATTGGACAAATGTTATAGTGATATACATGTGGATTTTGAATCTAGTTGATGATGCCTTGAAAAAACTTCAAGATAGACACGCTCTTGTTTTTTATTCAATATTTTAAAAATCTATATCATAAAGAAAAAAAATGACAATGGAATATCATCAAAACCATTTTTAATGTAATGTGTTTTAATTTGGTCTCTGCCAGGTACAATACCTGTAACTTAGAGGATAACAGATACTTAAAATTCATACTTGCTTGGGCTTTTTCTGAACTTCTAGTAGAATTCCGTGGAATTTGGTGGTTATGAGGAAATTGCAGTTTGGAGGATAATTTATAAGCAAGCCTAGTGTCCTAACACTTAGATGGATCATTTGCCCACTTACCAACAGCCTTTGAACAGTCAATTGTGCATGCAGACAAAACAACTTTCCATAAGTGCCTGCTTCAGAGTCCAGTGAAATCAATACACACACTAAGTGACTTCAATGGATGTTAGACCACAGTACTTAATCAGTGTGCAAAAGGACTTCGGTAACACATATGGATATTACAACTAACAACAAAGGGCAAAATTTGTAGTGCTCAATTCCTACTAGATATCCAAGATAACAACTTTGACTGGGATTTATTCTAATAAAAGATTGTTAAGCTCTGGAGGATATAAGCAACCACATTAATTTAGAAGCTGGGGCTTAGATTTTGGGACTTGGACATGATCTTGAATTTTTATTTCATACCATGTTACTTACCCACTACAAGAAAACAAACTTTAAAAAATAGTTATTAAACTCTCCTGGACAGCTTCAGACTCCAATAGTTTACTACTGAATTTACTGTATTTTACTACTATAAAATAACTGGTTACCTGTTTCTGGATTCCAAACATATGCTTTTCCATCTTCACTTCCAGAGAAAAGGAATGTCCCACATGGTGTTAAGGTACTATGAATCTTTTCTCTGTAATTTGTGGCACCTATGTATTTCTTTGAGGCAAAGCTAAAAATAAAGAATAGTCTCTAAGTGTGGCAGTTACTTTCATAACACAAAAATTTTATGTCCCATTTAGGAATTTTTCCCCCATGATAAATACTACTTTACTAATCTCATATCTAAAGCAGACATTCAAGGCAAAAAAAAATGGATACAGATGGAAAGTATAAAGAAACAGCTGAGACAGACACACCACATATTTATTCTGGAGTAATTTACTCCAGAATTTATCCTGCAGTATATTTACTCCAGGGTAAGGAGACAGCACATAATCAGATCTCTCAAGCTGGCTGCCTGAAGTAGGTGCTATTACAATGCTTGGCCACTAGGTAGCAGAGAAGCCAGTTAGCACAGAGCAGATGGCTATCCAAGACTGAAAATGGGTTTCTTAAAAGCAACCTGATAGTTTCCTCAGAAGTAACTTTAAAAATGAAAAACAGCATTTCCTTGGAAGTAAATACTGTATTTAATGTGTCTCCTCCACCCTTCTTCCAGAGTAAATTGAGAATAATAAACACATCATGTGCCTGCACCCAGTGGGATGATGATTAGGTTGATGGGCAATGGACTGAATAAATCAGCAGCCCAACAACTATCAAAGTTTCTTTTTGTATACCTTATGGCAAAGGGGAGTCTGAAAGAGGGATATGAAGGAGCATAATGAGGTAGCTCTACCAATATTTATAGGGAGCTCCTCCCAAGCACGACAGCATGGGAGAAAGCATGAAAATTATTGTTAAAAATTCAAACAAGGCTGGAATCACAGGCCAATCAGAGGTAGGAGGTAACATACTTGATACACAGTGAGAGATACACAAGATGGATTTTGTCTAGAGAGCCCATAAGCTGATATACATACTTTTTCTGTTTGATGGAATTTGGCCAGCAAAGGAATGCAAACATTTTGCATCAGTGTTGGAAAATAATCTTTAAAGCAGCATTTTGCAGGGATATCAGATAAACAAGATTCTATTCATCAAAGGCATGCTGCAGTAATTATGCAACACACATCTTGCTGTGTAGATGAATAGGAAAGGCCATGCTTTAGAGATAATTTGCAGAAAATACCGACAAAACAGCCTGTATGTGCGTATACTGAGTGAAGACTAAATGGAAGATGATGCTCAGGTCACAAGCTTGAATGACAAACAGGATGGTGGTGTTATCAAGAAAGAAAGGAGGAGGGGACAATTAAAAACTCTTTTAGCATTGGAGGTCACTCACAGAAAGTTGTGCGCATCTGTGATGCCCTCCTCTCCTTCTTTATGCAAGGAACGAAAGAGCTAATATCAACACTTTAAAAGATCATTGTGAGGCATTTCAGTGAATCCCTCACTAAGTTGAGTGTTGCAATGCATTTCTCTCAGGTTCTCTGCAAATCACAGACACCTGCATGCCCTGATTACATTCAGTTTTGTTAATCTTCCATAATGGTCACAATAGCCAGAGACTTTCACTTATATTAAAAAGGCAGAGATTCAGAAAAATAATACAATTTCTCTGGAGAGGTGATATTACAGCATGTTTGCCAGCAGCGACTAAACTCTGGTTGGGTGATTTCCCCATTTAAGTTTCATTTACTACCAGCAGGAGGTTGGGAAACCATGACCAACCTTTCTTATCCCCAACTATTCTCCCTTACAAACATCAGGAACTGTAGTAATATAGGAGCAATAATAATAATAAAGGAGCAACTGCAAAGCAGTAATGCAAAGCTCAGTGTCTGAGCTCTGACCTTTCCAAGGATTTACCACCTACTTCAAAGAGCAGGTGGTAAGAGAAACAAAGGGTTTTAGTAGGTCAAAATATTATAGCCCAAGAAAAAATAACCCCAAACAATCTTGTCGCACTGTAATGTTAAGCCTTTTATATACAGTTTAACTTCTCTATGAATAAAATGCTATTTTAAATTGGAAAAGATAAAGGGGAAGACAATTTATCAAATAATAGATTTAAATATCTAGCCATTTATTCAATGTACTGCTATGCATCCCATTATCATATCTGAGAACTTAATCTTTATTACACTTTTCTTTATAAGGCCCTTACAATATAATTAAGTGATATCATCTCCATTTCACAAAAGAGAAATTAAATTGCATAGAAATTAAAAACAATTGCCAAAAAAAATATGGAAGTGACTTGGGATCCTAAGGCCTATTTTCAAAAGTCAGATGGCCCTCACCAACCTAAGCCTGATTTACTTTCAATAAGACTTAGTCTGCCAAGTCACTTAGGCATTTCAAGAAATTCTGCCCTAGGTGATTTGCCTAAGGCAGGCTTGTCCAACATACGGCCCGCGGGCCGCCATGCAGCCTGCCAAGGCATTTTCTGTGGCCTGCAGTGCTGCGACGGGAAACGAAAGTAAACACGGTTTACTTTCATTCCCGTCCCTTGTCA
>NW_005842456.1:797430-806948 GCF_000455745.1 Alligator sinensis | reverse complement strand
GCCACCGCTTCTGCTGGCCGGTGCAGACTTGGCCGGCCTCCTCCCATCCCCAGCAGCACATGGGAAGCCGGCTTTAACTGCATGCTGCTTTTGCTGGCCGGTGCCGACTTGGTTCTGCCCAGGCGGGTCCTGCAGCACCACGTCAACCCGGGCATGGCACCAGCAAGCCCCCAGCAGCACATGGGAAGCCGGCTTTAACTGCATGCTGCTTTTGCTGGCCGGTGCCGACTTGGTTCTGCCCAGGCGGGTCCTGCAGCACCACGTCAACCCGGGCATGGCACCAGCAAGCCAGGCGGGCCCCAGGTTAACCCCGGCCTGGCCCCGCGGCTTCTCCAGCACCAGGTCAACCCAGTTGTAGCCAAGCGGCTCTTGCAGCACCATGTCTACCCAGGCATGCATGCCATGTCAACCAGCACCATGTCAACCCCTGCAACTTCATTGGTGTCAAAGGTCATGTGACACCACTTTCTGATATGATACCACTTCCTGTGACGTCTTTGAATATGGCTCGCTGGCCCACTGGGTGATAAAAAGTTTGTGATCCGGCCCCACATTCAAAAAGGTTGGACACCCCTGGCCTGAGGTCATGCACAAAGCAGTAACAGAGCAGGCTAAAAAATTCCAGATCTCCCAAGCCCTAGTCTAGCATTCTATCAGACCAGCTTTCTTCTTCCCAAGTATATATTTAATAATTTTGAACATGTTATTGCCATGCATAGTCAATCCTAAAACACACAAATCTATGTATTGACCAAAGGAAACTTACATTCTGAGATCCATAATTCTCAGAGTACTGTCTTTGGCATGTATTAATAAGCGCCTTCCATTTGGATGTACCTCCAAATGATTTATTGGAACCCCTTTCATATCATTATCGTTTACTTCCTACAGTAAGAGAAAATGAAGTTTATCACAATGTAACATTAATACCTTAATATTGAAAATGGAAGATACAGTTAAAGAAAGCTCTCTGTGTTTTGTTTTTTATCTATATTTTGTTTCTTCTTGCATTTTTTTCTTCTTAACTTTATGGGTTAAAGGCGAATAATTTCTTCACAGGCACTGTATTCTAAGTCATCAGATGTTCACAGCCATATGACAGACCCTATTATAACTACAGAATCCTGAGAAACAGGGTTACTAACAGGATGATAAAACATTAGCCATACAGTTACAAGCAATGGTACTTTGACAAAATATATAGTTTGTTATTCTCGACCTTTCTATGACAGAAAATAAACACAATGTATTATGGAGCTCAAGTACAATGCTACCAAGTCTCTTTAAACTTCTTGTATAAGTTGCTGGGAAAAAAATGTTTATATCCTCTACTAACAATACCATATCTAAAAATGCCACAAATCCAGAAATCCCTAACATGAATCACAGCATGTTCCATCAGCAAAGTGTTAACAAGACATTTTAAGGGAATTCACTTTCCACCCACACAAAAATATATAAAGAAAAGTAATCAAACAAGTCGGATGACTACATTTGAAGCTAGTTTTCATAAAACTTAATCTTGCTAATGAAAAATCTGTATATACCTTCATAATGCTCCAATGTTGGACTGGATGTTGAGAATTTCCTTTGACAAAAGTATTCCAAATTATAATGAGGCCTGAGCTATCTCCTGAGAACATGTAAAGTCCTAAAAAAACAATGATTTCACATAATATAAGCAATAAATACTTTTAAACAATATTAAATGAAAAACAGGAAACATATGAACTGAAGAAAACTCCCAAATTAAATACACTTAGAATGTCTCTAGCTTTATCTGTGCCACAAACAGTTTTGTGGCAATTTCCATACACATGTATTATGAACTGAATTACAATAAATGATATGTTATACCTATGTGGTAACAGGAACTGAATTGTGGCTAGTATTTGAATGGTAATGCTTTATTTCCATTTTCTTCTCATGCTACAAGGTAGATGATAAACCTAATTTTTTCTTAAAGCACATCACAAAAGTCAAAACAGATTAAAAATCTGATACTGTTCAAATGTTAAGATCACTTTATTTAAATTCCTTACTTTTATTCGTCTTCTAGGAACCAAAACAGACGCTGCTAAAATCAAGCAGAGTCTTACCACTTCAATGGACTTTAACATCAGACCCCTGGTGCTTATCTATAGAGTTCTTGTCAACCTAGGCAAGAATAAAGGCAAACTGATCTCCAACTGCTGCCCTTCCAAAAGTTGCTCCAAAAGTATACATTGCTGTAAATAATGCACTTGGAATTTTTCTTTCTTTGTTTTTTAAGGAGTTGCCATGGCTACTCCTAAAACGACCCAGCTATATGTTAGTGAAATTGCTATTTGAAAACTCAGATTCTAAAATATATACAATCCCATCTTTCAGAAATCTCATCCAATGGCATAGCTTCAGCTTTCACAGCTACATTTTAGCATCTCTCCACAACACCTCCTTTTGGATGTCATGACAACTTAGACTTTAGGTTTGAATTCTTAGCTCTTCTCCCAAAAGCTCAGTTTACTCCATTCTCTGATACTCCTGAAAAGTTCACCATTCTCCAGTTTCCCTGATCAATAAAATATTAGTCATTTTAGAATGCAACCTTTCCCCTTCTCTTTCACACATATGAACTCTAAGGGCTCATGTTCAAATCCTGCCTTATATTTTCTTTCTATCCCTATAGGGCTATCATTTATATCACCATATCATTTCATTCAGCCCCAGATCTTTTTCCAACTTAACTACTGCATCTTCCTTTTTGGCACCCTTAATATACATATTGTATTTACTCCTCCAGTCCAAACAACAGGTAGCAATTAAGATTCTCCTTGCTTATTGCTCTGACCATGTTGTTACCATCACTGAACCCTCTACCATTACATTGTATTCATACTTCTTCCTTCTTTTTCAGCACACTGTGTAATTCACCACTTATTTTATCACTTTTTTTCTATTTTCCCTTTAATATGCCAACTGTGTGACACCTAACAGTATCCTTGACATGCCAACTGTTTGTTTCTCCCACAACAGCCTCTCTGTTTTATAGCGCGTGTTGGCAATCTTTCATTAGCAGGGCTAAAATAACACAGCTCAGTTCTATGGCAGACCTGAGTATTAGATATTCCACGACTAGATGGTAGTGGTGCAGGAACACATAAGTCTAAACTTGAGGCGAGCTATGTACCTCAGCCCTGAATGTTATTTTCATATAACAAACTTTCAAATTTTATACTGCTACTAAGAACTTTACAAGGGAAACCAGCAAGGACAGCAGGTATTCCTACCACTGCTCTGCACTGCATCTGGCCATGCAAATAAGTACCCCAGCCCACACACTGCATTCACTTCCTTTCCTGTTCTAAGCCTACCTGCTGCCCAAGCCCCCACCCTCAGTCTTAGGCACCACCTCTGCCAGCCCTGCTAGTCCAAGGGAGACCCAAGAGCAGAAGGCTGGCTGCAGTTGGGAAGGAGGCTGCCTATTGGGGAGCCTGCAGTTGTCAGGGTGACGCAGCTCCCTCAGTCATCAGTGTCCCCTAAAGCAAGACTGGGCTCAAAGCACTGCATGACCCCCCTTCACAAGGCCTGGCAGGAGAAATGATCCCTGGATGTTCCCAGGAGCAGTCCTCTCTGCAGGGGGTTGCCTTCTAGGCAACACCTGACGCTGCTTGCTAGAAATGTGATCCCAATGCAATTAATATTTTTGGCATACTTGGAGAGCTGGATAAAACCCCTTCAAGGGCTGGAAGTGGCCTGCAGACCATAGGTTGCCAGACCTTGCTTCATACCATACTACCTTCTGATGTGATGTCTCACAAAACATTACCTAATTAATAGCAGCTAGGTATAGTGAAAACTGGGGTTAATTTATATATCTATTAAAAAAACCTTGCATAATCAAGACATGAATAGTTATCACCTTGACCACTCTATATTTATATATGTATTCTTCTTTACTGTCTTTAGTCTACTTATTTGTCTTTATGTCAAGGACTACATCTTCCTATATGTATGTGCAGCACCTCATACATTTGAGGCATAACCAGATTACAGGTAGTAACCAAGCATAAACATCCTAGCTAATACGAACTCCAAACAGGACACTGTTATACAGTTGTAACTATTAAAGAAAAGGAATTTTATTTTTTTTAATATTAAATTAATGTTAAATAAACTGAGTATACTCAGAGTATACTATGCTCTTTGTTTGAGATATGGTTAAGATTTTAAAAGAACATACCTTCGGCATCAAAACAGAGTGTATTGATAAAGCTTTTGTGACCCTCAAACTCCTGCAACAGCTGACCATAGATTTCTTTCACTTTTGCATTCCATACCCGAATCATAGAGTCATAACATCCTGTCACCACCAGATAGTCAGCAATTGGGTGGAACTTCGCAGTGTAAACAAAAGAAGGGTGAGGGAAAACTTTCACAGCAGAGGTAGCCTGGGTCTCAATCTTCCACATCCTAAAAGGACACAAAATGAGTAAGTACCTCTGTCTCAGAATGCAATAGATTCTAACATATTATCCATAGTTAATACCAAATTTTGTGTTAATGGTTCTGAAAATAAAATACATGCAAACACTTAAAGCTTTCATTTGATCTGCTGAATTTCTTCAATTATACTTAAAGTTTGACACAGAACTTCCCAAAATAAATTAAGAAAAGTTTGTTACTGTGCTAACTAAATCCCTCGCCACATATTGGCATAATAAGCATTTTGAATTTTGCACATTTTAAACAGATATTAAATAAGCACAAGATACCAATTTCTCCTCTTCAAGGATTCTGACACATTCTATGTACAGAATAACCTTTGCATTAGGATATTTCTCCAGAAGGTAAATGATTTTTAAAACAACATTACTTACCTTACACTAAGTATAACTTTGAAGCAAGGTATTTTGCTTTTATAGATACCACCCATGCTATGCATGCATCCCCACAGGTGTAAGGTTGGAATCATTTGGCCAGCAATATCTGTTAGGGCTGCATTTGAACACTAGCAGCCAGATTATCTTCGACTTGTCAAGTGATGGAAGGGTGAAGTTACATGTTACATTTAAACCATACTAAGTGCACTTAAAATGTGAGCATCTGCACATTAAAGCTTGTTAACTTGTTTTAAGTACTCTCTGAGTGCCTCAAGTTATGCCACTTCAGGCAAGGGTTACCTCTGGGCTTTCTACCTAGCTTGTGTTTGGGTAACTTCAGTCTGCTCCATGAAGATAATATGAACAATTTGCAGTTCTCCAGAATTCCAGGATGCACTGCTCCCAGCACTCCCCCTGCCACCTAGAGCAGGGATAGAGCTCAGGTGTTCTGGCTCCTAGCCACACCTGTTATCTAGCCCTCTTGTGGCAAGTTAGAGCTATGCAGGCAAGAAATGGTATTAATTCTTAATGTGTGACTGCTCACAGTACATTCTAACTTTAACACTGCACCTAACATTGCACAGAGTTAGTATGGTTGTAAGTGTAATGCATAACTTCACCTAAACTAAGGTGACTAAATGCAATCCTACTCCACCTTGCTCAAGTCCCTAAAAATCCAGTAACAGATCTAATTTTGTAACACCCTGATATCTTACCCTTAAGATTTAGTTACAGAAGAGCAATGAGCAGAAGGAGGAGCCACCCATCTTTTATATTAACAGTTTTTCATGGACTTAAGCCTTTCAGGGTTCTCAACAGGAACAAGTTTAGTTATCAAAGTCCAATTATAAGTCTAATAAGTGAAACAGAAACCAGTCCTAGATGTTCTCCTGTCCACCACTTGAATTCATAAAAGATAGAATGGTCTCTGCATTTCTTTACCACTACAAAATCTAAGAGGAGCAGGACCCCAACATAGCAGGGAAAGAGGGTGGGTCATAGAGTACATGAAGGGAAAACATATCAAAGAACCGCAGTTACTGTAAGTAACCATTACTCTAAGTAACTAACAGGCAGTTATCTGTTTGCTTGGAGGTGAGCAACTGGAGATCAATTTTAAAAAATAATTGCAAAAACCCTATCAAAAAGGCATCTGATTTAGAAACTTCTACAAAAGAACAGTATTGTGTGTATATATATATATAAACCAAAACCCATGAAACTGCCCTATAGATTTTAGAAGCGGAGACATTCTTCTAACGGAGCGTAAGTTGCCTGCTCTCGTGAAATGATCCCTGACACAGCTACGTGAATCTAACCTGGCCAATTTATGCCCTCACATAATTAGAGACACTCTTATATAATCTTTCAATGACTTTTACCTGACCCAAAACTCTCTCTATAGAAGCCATAAACAGTCTAGGTGCATGTCTGAATGGTTTTGCCTTGTCATTATAAAAAGACAGTATCTTGACTACATGAGTATATAAAGTTTAGCTTGCACCAAGGTTGAGTGAGGCTTTGGGTAGAAAGTTGAAGCTAAATAAATAGGTTTTCACAGAATTCGGAAACAACCTAGGGCAGAAACTTGGGATAAGGCCTGGAAGTAATCCTTTCCTTATAAAGTACTAATTTTGGGAAACCCACATAAAGCCCCATCTATCGTATCCTTCAAGCTGATGTAATGGTTTTAACTGATTAAGGCATATGTGGAAAACAATCTGCTAAGGGTTCAAAAGAATATTAACTATACAGAAAACTCCCAGTAGGAGAGGAAAAACCTGAATCGGGAAGGGAAAATGAAAGAAGAAATGTGAACAGAGATCCTATCAGATTAAAAAACACTGTGGGACCCCCGAAGAGGAGGGATATAGAATCAGAGAATCATAGAAAATTAGGCTTGGAAGGGACCTCAGGAGCCCATCTAGTTCAACCACCTGCTCAAACCAGGACCATGCCCAACCACATCATCCCAGCCAAGGCTTTGTTTAGCTATGTCTTAAAAACCTCCAAGGATGGATAATTCTATAACCTCTCTGGGTAACCTGTTCCACACAGATTCACAGAAGTTTAGGGCTGGAAAGGACCTCATGAGATCATCGGGTCCAGCCCCGCTGCTCTGGGCAGGAAGGACTGCTGGGGTCAAATAACCCCAGCAAGGTGTGTGTCCAGTCTCCTTTTGAAGATCTCCAGGGTGGGTGCCTGCACCACCCCAGCTGGGAGTCTATTCCAGAGTCTGGTCACACTGCGTTACTACCCTTCTTGTGAGAAAGTTTTTTTCTTAATATCACAACTCCTCCTCCTCTTCTCCCCTGCCTGTCCTTCCTGCATAGTTTATACCCATCCACGACAGTTCTCCAGTCATGCGAGCTATCCCACCAAGTCTCTACTATTCCAATACATCTTAGTTCTGGGACTGTGTGGGGATTTCCAATGCCTCCTGCTTATTTCCCAGGCTCTGTGCATTTGTGTACAGACACCCGAAGTAACTAGCCAAATGCCCTGCTTTGTCAGGAAGAATGAGAACCCCTCCCGTGTTGTATCCTCCTGCTTGTGCTTCCTCCAGGTTACCCACTTCCCCACTTACCTCAGGGCTTTGGTCTCCATCCCCTGGGAAGTCTAATTTAAAACCCTCCTCAATAGGTTAGCAAACCTGTCTGCAAATATGCTCCACCCTCTCTTTGTCAGGTGGATCCCATCTCTTTCTAGCAATCCTTCTTGGAACACCATCCTGTGGTCAAAGAAGCCAAAGCCCTGCTGGCAACACCATCTGCGCAGCCATGCATTGATCTACAGGATGTGTCTGCTCCTGCTTGGGCCCTTCCCTTTGGCCAGAAGGATGAAGGAGAACACCACCAGAGTTCCTGGAGGTGTTCCAAACATATATATATGTGTTCTTGCTAAACAGATTCTTATAGAACTGACAAAAAAGCCCAGATAGCTTTGAGGCTAGCAGATAATGCAACATTGCTGAAATAGATGATGACAAGGCAAAAATATGGCAGAGATGTCCAAGTGAAAACATTTCTCATTATTGACGATGTTCTGCTTTAAAATAGAATACCTTCAAATACAGTGGAAGAGCTTACTTTAATGAATGCCATCTAACTTACAACAAAGATGTCAGAGCATGGATAAAACATTAAAATCACGCCTCAGCATTCATCACGGACTGCTATTGGTTGGTGGCCAACAATAAAGCTAATGTAACAAATGAAGCAAATATTATGGTTGCATTAAGAATGAATTGGTGGTAGTGTTGGAAAATGCTAGTGCACTTCTGGATAAACTTGTATTTTAACAGATGGGGTTCTGCAATGGTACTGAAAAAGATAGGCCTTGTTTTACCCTTGAAAAGTGGAAGAGAAACTTGAGTACTATAGCAGTAAATTGCAAGGACTACTAAATGACTTTCATGGCAGATTTGAAAACCTACTTTGCCTTTATATTTAACCCATTCATGCTTGATATTATCAATGATGGCCATCCCAGCCCCAAATCTTAACAGCACATCTGTCTGTTGTGGCACTGGAACTTCTAGAACTTTAGAGGGATGAGGATCTAGGACGGTGAATTAATCAGGTTACAACTGAGTTCTGGAAACAATTGCAAGGATCAGAGTATTTGCAAGTTGTGACAGAGCACTAGATGCACCTGTCACTTTAATAAGAGGGACAGCCTGCAAAGCAGCTGGCACGGGCAGCCTGTAAAGCAGGTGGAGAAGGGAGCTAATGAGGGCATTACCTGACCAGGAGAAGGTTATACGTCCATGGCCTGGTCAGGAAGTCTAAGCCCAGGAGCCACAGGCAGTGGAGCTCCTGACACCAGGCTTGCAGCAGGGCTCCTGCCCGAACCTGAAAGCTTGGGGTAAGCTTTAGAGAAACGGAGAAACACAGACCAGAGGGGTCTGATATGAACCTGAGAGTTGGGGGTAAGCTTGAGAGAGAGACATGAGGAGTCTGCCAGCCTAGGTGGGCTGAGTGAGCATGAGAGAGGCTGGTGCCTGATGGGGACCAAGAGGGTCCAGTGCCCAGGGGGGGTCTAGATATGCAGTGAGTCTTGTGCCTGGGGAGGTCCAGGGGGGGACTAGCACATGGGACCAGAAAGGGTCAAGGAGCCTTTTAGAGAAGCTGGAGTATGTTGAGAACCTGGGGAAGGGCTGAGTGTGTTGAGACCCCGGAGTTGGGCTGAGAGAGATGAGGCAAATGTCAATGAGAGGTAACACCTGCGAGGCATGGGGCCTGGTGTAGAGGTGGATTGGAGCCACACAACTAGCCCTTATGGCGAGAACTACAAAAACCTGGTGATCATTAGAGAGAACAGCTTGGGAAGCCCTGAGGCAGCCTCTCATACTTAAAACATTACAACAAGGTGTGGCAGGTGAGATCAAGGGGCAGCTGCGAGGAGAGTGAGGGCTGAAGAGACTCCGGGGGCTTTGCAGCCACACCTGGAGATGGTGTTCCTGTACACAAGTCTAGAAGACTAGCCTGCAACTCAGCAACACCTGGCCCAATATACTGCTGTGGGTCACTGTACTTTATGCTACAGTTCATGACCCTGAAGAACTGTGTGGCCCATACAGATCTCATGGAACTCCTTCATAATGCCCGAGCAACCTGTCAACAAGTCTTGAAAATCTAACATGGGGATTATGGA
>NW_005842456.1:779542-797399 GCF_000455745.1 Alligator sinensis | reverse complement strand
CGGCATTCCAAACTTGAAATGCCAGACTATTTTGTTGGGATTCAATAGGTCCAGACTGAAACTCCGGCCGTTTTCTTCGAATTGAAAATTCCACCCTGCTTCTGAACTCAAAGAGTATGTCTCTGACTGCTTCAGTTCATACCAGGAAGTCCACTTTCTACTTCAACACTATCTGAGAAGTATCCCTCAAAAGAGAGATAGAGATGTCCCTCATTTACAAGTCACTGAACCTATTGGTTCAAAATAAGCCAAAGTCATGGTTCTGAAAATGAAGCCACTGTCAAGGGGAAAAAGAATGCAGCAAAAAAGCAGAGATAATTAAGATATTTCCTGGCTGTCAACACTAGCATCAAAAGTCCAGTCAAGAGGAAAACTCTGATTCTATAGCAGCAGAAGCACAGGGGCAAGAATGGGACTGTTGTTTCTTTCTTAATAATTTTTACTAGGGCTGTGCATAATTTAATTTTGACTTCTGTTTCACTGTTTCGAAGGAACAGTGTTTCATTTCATTGCTTCGCTTCATTTTGAAATACTGTCCGTTTCATTTCATCAAAACTGTTTCGCTGTTTCGACATTTTGCCCATAGGCTATAATGTGGAATCATGAAAATGCCTATAACTTTGTCATTTCTTGCCTGATTTGGATGGAAATTGCAGAGATAACAGCCCCTTATGACGGCATGAAGCCTGCCAAGTTTCATGGAGATATATGCAGGGGTTTCTGGGAAACTGCACCTCAAACTGTTCAAAGCAGAACTCACATCACTTGCCGGCAGCAGTAGCCTGCTGTCATCCTGCACGCAGATCCAGGGGCCCGCACCCCCTGGGAGGAGTCCAGCACAGCCCCGAAGTCTTCCCTGGGGGTGCGGGCCCCTGGATCTACGCAGAGGATGACAGCAGGCTACCACTGCCGGCTAGGGCCAGCGGCAGCACCAGGCTCCCTGGTGCTTGACATGGGCTGTGCTCAGGGCTGGCAGCAGCAGCCTGGTGTCATCCCAAACGCAGATCCAGAGACCTGCACCCCCCAGGAGGAGTCTGGCACAGCCCCACAACCCTCCCAGGGAGCATGGACCCCAAGATCTGCACATGGGATGACAGCATGCTGCCAGCTGGGGCAGCACCAGGCTTCCCGGAGCTCAGCACGGGCTGTGCCCAGTGCCAGTTCCAACCAGCAGTGACATCCTGCTGTCATCTCGCATCATCCAAGGGCCCATGTCCCCCAGGGAATAGCTGGGGGAAGTGATCAAAGAGCTGAGGGAAAGATCAGGGAACTGGGGAATCCAACCAGGAACTCAGGGAATGTTCAGGAACCTGAACATTCCCCCAGCTCCCGGTTCGATTCCCCAACCCCCTGATCATTTCCCCCAGCTCTTCCTGGGCAGCGCAGGCTCCTGGATCTGTGCCCTGGGTTTCAGCAGGCTGCTGCTGCAGTTTCAGTAGCAACCTGCTGAAACCCTGTGCGCAGACTGGTGGCCCGCGCCCCGCAGGAATGGCTGAGGAAATGATCAGAGAGCTGGGGGAAGCGATCAGAGAGCTAGGGAATTGAACAGGGAGCTAGATGTCAATATCAGAGAGCAGTCCTTCCCCGTCCCTCTCCTTAGTTTCTGTTTAGCCGCAGCAAGCTCAGCTTCGAAACTCAAAATGGTTTGAAACTTTTGAAACGTCTCGAGTGCCCTCACTTCATTTCGAAGCTGTTTCGAAACCTTGTGTTTTGTTTCGATTTCGCTGTCTGAAGCTCGAAATGCGTTGAAACAGTTTCAAAACAAAACACCTGTCAAAATTTCACACAGCCTTAGCCTTTACATCCTTTTTGTGGCAATTACACCAGATAGAAAGACACCATCTAAAGGAAGTTTGCCATCATGTTGATTTTTTTCTTGGACCTGGAAACTAACAGACCTACTGAAAACAAAATCACTCTGACATTCTTTAACAAATAGAGTATCTCACGTATGTAAAGAAAAATAAATTGATCTCAAAGAGATCTTCAATTGCAGTTTTACAATTTAAGCCAGGAAGACTCTTATTGATAATATCCATTGTATGTACTGTAGGAGTGAGATGAGGTCAGTACAGCATATAGGAAAGAGAGTTTTCAGCTGCCCTTAAATTCCTTTCCACATTCCTGTGGTAATTTATCCACAGACTGCAATAGCTATGATTGACAGATCACCACTCCAGCTGGAAATGAGTCATCTATTTTTCAGTCAGTCATTGGCTGCTGTGCTTGCAAGAAGTGACTCTCACCCCAAACACAGCCTTAAAACCACTAAGGGAGAAGATAAGCTGTCTGCAAAAGTCTCCTAGTGAGCCTGTAGTCCACCCTCTTACTAGGATCAGTAAGACTGCCTTCAGTGCAGTCCCTACTTTAGTTCCTTCTTCCTGTGCTCCTAGTATCTATATCTGGCTTCTGACATTTGGCTTGCTCTGACTACAGTTCTCAGCTCTTGACTCCTAAACTAGCCCTTTCTCTGGGCTAGTGTCTCAGCTTGGCTAGGGACAGAAATTACACATAAACTGATTGAAAACTGGTTCAAATCTGTAACAGAACAGAAGTTCAGTGCATGTAAACCCCTTTTGAAGTGGCTGACACCAGTTTAAGATAAACCTGGACAGATGTAGTATCAGACTTAAATGATTTAGGTTAAATTGGTTCATTAAACTTCTGTCCCATATCTCCTCCAGATTCACATTAACTCACAGTCCCCCAGCATCCCAGGATGCTTTGCACCTCCCTTGCAAACAACCCCTCCCAGGGTGGGTGGTCAAGTCTTGGCTGAAGCTGTCTGTTCCAGCTGAGCAAGGAGGCACGCTCTAAGTACTGGCTTCTGGCCTGGGCCACTGCAGGCATGTGGCTGCATTTCCAGAATCAAAAGTGAATTTCTGTTCACTTGTTTACCAGTTCAATCTACACAGCTTAGACTAACCTGCAACGATTGCATAGATTCAGCCTCAGGCTTTTTGACTGTCTGTACTTTGCCTTTGTGACTATGATCCCTAGACAAGAACCTAACCAGTAGGCTTGACAACCCACATCCCAGTTAATAACAACTTATCTCACTTCAAGTTACCCTACCTTAAGAGGACGATTTAATAATTAAGTTATATGGATCTGGGGGTTGACTCATTAGTAACCCTTATACCCATAAAGGTTTTGTTTCTTCAGGTTCTTTTCCCTGCAGTAGAGATCTAGGAGGTCCTTGTTGTTCTGACCTTTCCAGGACAGCAGCCACCACAAGCCAACCTGATACTGGGTGGAAATAAAAATATGCAGATCCCCTAGGAAGGACCTAGTATCCACTGTCAACTAGTTTGGATATAACTAAAATGAATGCTGGTATTTGCCACAGGTGTTTTACAGACTGCAACAACACAGTGAGTCTGCCAGGAATATGTAAGCACAAGATATTCAAGAGAGTATCAAATGTCTTATGTCCCCACTTCCAGAGATACAGCCAAAACACCGGTGATGCACTTAATGGGCACATATACATGCTCCAAGAGTGTGTGGGGAGGTGCTTTAATAACAGCATTTCTGAGAGTCACTCTAATTAAAGCACCCAGAGAGTATCGTGTATCAATGTCCCCCCATTGAAAAATGGTGGCAGGGATGCTTAAACTAAAGCTCATTTGATAACCTTTAGTTAAAGTGCCCCTGCTGCCATTTTCCAGTGCAGGGACACTGATACACATGATGCTTGAGTCTGCTGGAGCATGGTAATTACCACACTCCAGTAGACTCAATTGATCTAAGATACTCCAGGACCTCATACACATGCAGCAAGGCTGCTCTGATGCGCTGTAATTACAGCATGTCAGAGCAGCTTCACTGCATGTGTACAGGTGCCCAGTGAGGTCCTGGCTGGAGTATCTTAGACTTATCCACTGAGGCAATCATAGAAGATTTACTACTTCATCTGGCAAGAAGCCTGCAGCTAGAATCAACTGTTCTTCCTGTGTGGCATTTTTTACCCATCACTTCTTACCAAAATCTGAAGTTGACTAATTGACCAGTCTATCATTTTCCACAGTGTCTCTTTGGAGAAGGTATACAGCAGTGGTTCTCAAACTTTTTAGATTGAAGGAACATCACTTTTTTGGAAATTAGTGACACCCCATTTAAAGACGAATTTATTTCTTACAGTGCTTACCTTCTCTTACCCCACAACACCTGTAAAAGGATCTCAAGGATAGCACAGCACGGGGGTGGTGCACGGTACTGGTAAAAGATGCTCCGCAGGGCACACTAGGGAGCTTGGGGGAGCCTCTGAAGGACGTAACTGTCTCAGCAGGAGGAAGAAGTTGCGATAATGGCTATTGGTGCTGATGCTGCTACTAGGTGAAGGCAATGGAGAAAGAACCCTGCCATGCCTCACTCTTTCTTTTGTCTACCCCCTTCCTGACCTCAGTCTGTACCCAAGGGTTTAAGCATGGCCCCTGCCGCTGCCCTGTAGCTATTCCTGCAGGAGCTTGAATGCTAGTAACTGGAGTCACCACTTTTCCAAGGTCCCTCCCACCAGTTCCAGGAGCATGGGAAGACGCAGGAAACAAGCCAGGCTGAAAATGCATGTCACTGCATCTGCCCATTCACTTGGTTGTGCCACAGTGCACTGCTCAGAGTACAGGAACGGTCACACAGGGACTGAGCTTTTCAGGTCAGCTGGTATCTCCATTATTCCCATGGTTCTGGAGCTGGTGGAAGGGACCATGGGGAATGGTTCTGGGACACTGGGGTGGGCACAGAGAGGACCCAGTGTCTACTTCCTCTCACAGAGGCTGGGCATCATGACACCCTTCCTCTACTCCATGAGCATTGAGGGTTTGTCTCATTGTGAATCTTCAAAAGTGATATAGAGGGGCAAGTATAATCCCTAGAAATTTAGCTTCAGTCATATTGCTAATACGGGAGGGCAGGGAAAACTCTCCCAGCTTAAGTTTCAGGGTGACTGAAACTATCTAAGATGTTCTCAGGCAAAGTTTTCAAACTCATCCAGGCCCTTGGGCCAGATCTGGACTGGGGCTTTTCACAGGTCAAATCTGGACCCATCTGTGGCTAAATGTATCCCCAGCGGGACTTCACACCTTGGACTTCAGCAGTGGGGCCTGCTCGCAAATTTCCCACCCACCCATCAGCCCCATGGGCCACATCTTTGACATCCATGTCCTAAAGCAATAAGCAATAACTTAATACAATATGGAGCTTTCAACATTAACACTGTATATAGAGCGATGGATAGAGAGTAGTATCATCTTGTTGCCGTGAGTGTTAAGTAGTAACTAAAGGACAGTTGGGTCTCTTCTTACTTGTATGTCCTTGGATGGTGGGACACCTAGGTAACAGGAAGAGCCCTAGTAAATACTGTTGGACAAAAAAAAACAAAACAAAAAAAAAAGCCTGACCATGTGCGTATTTGTACTGAGTGGAAGCCATGTGGACAATCACTCCAAAAAGTTCTTTACTTCATCTTTCCCCTTCTCCAACAGTTAACACTTCCACATGTAAGTATCATGCAACAATTTTTTTGGTATTTTAAATGATGCAACTGCTTGTAGAACTATGGAGTTACAAAATGGAAGCAACAGGTAGGAGTAGCTAAACAGTAGTGCAGTTGAAAACTTTTGGATTTGTTCATAATTCAATTATGAAGTGTCATAACCATATTTTCCTCTTTTTTGGTGGGAAGGGGGCGTTAAAAACCACATGGAAATGATACTTTTAACTCTAATATTGCATAACTTCTTGCATTTCTCGCCTCTAAATTTAAGAGTGAAGGTACTGAAAGCAGTCCTTCACCACAATCCTTATATAGTAATGTAACTGGAATTCATATTACTACACATATCTGCAATGAAGCAAAATTAAACTGGATATTTCAATCCTAAATTTTAAATGTCCTGCCTTCTGTGTTCAAAATTCCAACCCTGATGCTGCTTTACGATGGAAAGATTAATATATATTAAGAGTAAATATCAAGTACTGAATATTCTAAGAGTCCCACTGATTTCTATAAAAGCCAATGAGCGCCCAAGATTTCTGAAAAAAATCAGGTCACTTATTTAGGTGAGGGAATATGAATTTAGGAGCTTACAGTCTGATTCCTATATTTGAAAATCTCAGCCCCAAACACTATACTAAAAGTATGTATTAAAAGTAAACATTATAAACAGTTCTCAAGAGGCTGTAATTCTGTCACAAATTTCTGATAATGATAATAAATAAATAAATTATTAAAAGTTGAACAGCAAGTTCGTAACAAACACAATGGCCAGGTACAGACAGCATACTTTTACCAGTATAAGTGATTAGAAACCAGCCTACAGTGGTAACAGAACAGAAGTTCAAAACTGGTCTATGCCCATAGCAGAACAGAAGCTCGGCACACATAGACTAGTTCAAAAATGTTGGAACCCAGTCTAAGATCCGCATCCCTTACCACAGGGTGACTGTGTGCTCTGTTTGGTACCAATCTAAATTACGACGCTTACAGAAAACCATGTAACTTAGATCAATTCCACCTCGGGCTTTTTGAATGTCTGTACCTAGCCAACTAGACAGACTCTGCCTATAGAGGCTTTTGACAAGATTACAAATGTAAACCAATTCCATCATACCAACCTGACGGTGCCATCAGAGGATGCAGTAAGGAGGTACTTATTATCTTTGGACCAACAAAGATCATATACAATGTTAAGGTGTCCATAAAATTCTCTCAAGTATTGTCCAGAAGGAATCTCATACACTAATTAAAATGTAAATAAAAAAGTTAACATTTTGATAATATTTTAATTCAGGCATTCAATAATACAGCCTCAATTCTCAAAGAACAACCATATAACTTCAAGATTTCATATATAAAGTCTTATATAACTGCATGTTCCTATACAAATTAGACTCTTCAACTATGGATGATTTCCATTTCATTGACACTTGTGACAATTACTACAAAGCTAGTTCTGTTCCTAGGGATACATCATTACTGGCATAAGTGAATTCAATTTCACTGGCTCCTAATTTTAAGCAAATACGATTAAATAGCTACTGGTTTTACAAAGTCAATAAATTTAATGCAAGTCTGCAAGCATCTACTTCCATCTAGTGGTTCAGAGATATGTCACAAGTGCATTAACCCTTTAATTTTTAATGTATTAGGAAATACAGCTTAAGTCTTCAGTGATTAACTTTTATATAAAGAATTTTTATTTTTTTAAATTCAATTACCACATCTGCAGCTACAGAAGACCACTAACATCCAGGTAACTTTTTTTGGTGGCTGTCACATTTTGTAGTGAAGCAACGTAATTAAACTTCAGAGTTACTGTTCTTATATTTTAGGGTTGTTGGTTGCAGCTGTGTTGGTCAAAGAACATAGGCAGACAAAGTTCTTAGGGATAGATGTGATATCTCTTATTAGGCCAACTAAATAGTTGGAAAAATTTTGAGCACAAACACCCTTCCTCAGACTCTCCCTATGCCTGAAGGAGGGTGTTCTTATATTTGCATTTAAAGGTTTAACCTTTTGTTCCATGCACAAAGAAAATCTTTTTCTCTGCAAATCAAATCTCATAACATACAGCGCAACAGACAACCATTGTACATAAATGACCCAGAATCTAATGAGCAGAGACTCTTGTTAGTCAACATTGGGATTTCTGAGAGGAAGACAGTCTGGCACCTCCAGCGTTATGCCTGGCACGTCATGCAAACTAATTCAGATGCTTTTGTCAGAAAAAAGTTGTTTAAGACATGGATTAATTATTCCACTTCAAATGTTGATTCCTGGTAGATCCCAAACATCTAAAATTTTTGTGAGATTGTTAGAGGTATAGAAATAATGTAATATCACATCTGATGAAGTGAGCTCTGGTTCACAGAAGCTTATGCATCTCTGATTTAGTTGGTCTATAAGGTTCATCTCTATGTTGCCTTCTGTCTGTCTTTAAAATTAGTCATATATATTACCAAATATCATATTTTCTTGCATACAAATGCACTCCTGATTATAATATGCACCTAGCTTTTGAAAGGCAGAATAAAGAAAAAAAGATTTTATCAGAAGTAAGGCTGAACAGAGCAGCAACAAAACAATCTTCAGATGACTCGACCTTCCTTTCCTACTTAACTAAAGATGAACCCCTAGCTGTTGCTGAAGACTGGTCTTCAGGGATGGACGTGATTTTGAAAAAGAACTGAAAAGTCTATGCTACAGGGCTAAAAAAAATCTAAGCTAAAGAGCTAAAGAATCTGTGAAACAAACAAGCAGCAGCTAGCAGACAGCAACATTGTCCTAAGGAGGGTTAGCTTGACTGATGAAAAAATCAAGACCATTAAAAAAGAAAGATGATCTTTAACATCTATAAAGAGCAATGAGCTATTAAAAGGTGTAAACTAATGTCACTCTTATGGCAGAAAATGTTTTAATGCAGAATGAAGTGCTAGCGTACAGAACGATCGTGCTGCTTGTTGTGAGATAAATCCCCAAAAGCATTTGTGTAATAAGACCTATTAACAGTTTGTACCACCTTATCATAACAAGCACTTAAATGGGCATCCCACTATATTTTCATGGGGTTGGTGGACTAGTCAGTTCTGCAGGCATCTCGCAGTGTACCACTTCAGCCCCAAGTTGGACCCCTCTTGTATTCTGTCCAGCCACTCTGGCCCTTACCACAGAACTCTAATGCCAACAGGTGTCAGATTTCCACTTATTAATTGCCCTGCACGGCAATTTGCCAGCCATTGTGTGCTCACCACCCACTCAAGACCAGCACTGGATTCTGCATTCTGAACACCAACGATCACCACGAACCTCCAGGACCCATCAGACTCATACAGGACTCCCAGTCCCTCATACACCCATCCACCCTTCCTCTACCATGGCCCCTCAGTCTGACGAGTCCAGTCTCTGGAACAAGCCTGGCAGAAACTGGGCCAAGGAGGCTGTAGTTGATCTATCACTATCTAGGGTAAAAGCAAGAATCAGCAGCACTCCCATTAAGCCACCAAAACAAGAGGGTGTATCAGTGAATCACTATGGAAATAGGAGCCCAGATCATGACCCTAACGGGACAAAGTGCAAGGTATGGAGACAGCAGTTCATAAAGACACAGGACAGCAACTGTGCGTTCGGCTCATGCATGGTCACATGTGCCCACAGTAAGGAACAATCCCACATCTTTGTAGTCAGCAACATGGTCCAGTCTGAAAACACAGTGGGCACAGCAGCCTACATCACCATCTAGGAGTGCAACAAAGGCTCCAATGTGACCATTCGAAGACATGCAGCTCTCCCAGGTCAGCACAGCAACCCAGGTGATAAGCCAAATTGGGGACTCCCAGTCTATCCTGCCAAGACTGGCCTCCCACTGGAGATGTGCAGAATCTGAAGTGGACGAGGGCCTGGAATTTCCTGCTGCTGTCCTCCCCATTCAGCATCCCAGTCAGCTGTCTCCCAATACAGACCTAATGGCCCAGAAGACCCAGCCTGCAATCAGGATGGATCCTGGGGGGTGATAAATAGTGGGACACTGTTACAGATGGGATGGAGTGATGTTCTATTTGGGGAACTGCAATTTAGGGCTGCACTGGAATGGCTTGGGGAGCACTCTACCATGGTCTACTCTCCCCATCCCATGTAACAGCATGAAGTGTTAAAAGGCCCTACCACAAGCAAAGAGGGTGATTAGTAGAATAGACATTGTTTTTGGGGAGGTGTCTTTAGTATTTACTGTGAGGTCTTTAATCATCATTGTGTTGCCGGTCCCACTTAAATTAGTTAATGATTGATGCCTTTTAAGTTAATTGCCCACTTGCCACCTCAGTCACCCACTACCAGAAACATACTGTATTTTCACACATGTAACCCACTCCTTTCCCCTAAAAACCAGCTGAGAAAATTGAAAAATTTCTGCTTATAAGTATATAAGGGGTGTACACCAGGATCTGGGGGAACACCTGCTCACCAGAGCGCCCCAAAGGATGACAAGATCAAACGGTCACAAACTCCTCCAAGACCATTTCAGGCTGGAATAAGGAAAAACTTCTTTACTGTCCGAGCCCCCATGACCTGGAATAGACTCCCTCCAGAGGTGGCGCAAGCACCTACTCTGGAGTCTTTTAAGAAACATTTGGACGTCTATCTTGGTGGGATCCTTTGACCCTAGCTCACTTCCTGCCCCTGGGGCAAGGGGCTGGACTCAATGATCTTCCAAGGTCCCTTCCAGCCCTAATGTCTATAAAATCTATGACACACACATTATACAAGAGATCTGGAAATTTGGCATGGGGGGGCGGGAATAGAGAGGCGGTAGCATTAATTGCCATGGCATAGAAGTCAACACCTTCTCCGCCCCCCCAACCATGCACAGAACTGGGACAGTGTATGAGGCTGGTCTGGGGCTGGACTTGGTCCTAGCCCTGTGGGGTCTGGCTGTCTGATGGTTGTGGAGTTATGCCAATTTTTGCCCTGAAAGGGTCCCATGGGACAGCATATCTCAGTGATAACATATGCCCCCCAGGGGCCACTACATAGTCCCACTTCTGGGTTGTATTGCTGGGTAATGCAATGAGCCTCTTTCGGCAAATTAAAGACAGACACAAGGCGATCTATGAACTCTTGCTCAAACCCTCACTGACTCCCTGGGCAGCTCCTACGTGCACTTGGCAATGCCCATGTAGTGCACATAATAGTGCACCTGCAACAGGGAGTCAAGTCCCTGTTACAAAGAATAGAGAGAAAAGGCCTGGACCCTTTAAAATCAGGACTTTTAAGGCCATTGAGGGCCAGATGTGGGTAAGTAGGCATGACCAAAAAGGGAAAGGGGGTTGGAGAGCTAAAAGTCTACCCCAGGAGACAGTGGGGCAGTCTACCTGCAAGGAAGCCTGGCTCACCTCTGCCAGAGGGATGAGGAGGCCTTGGTGAACACAGTAAGTAACCCCAGAATGAGGAGTCTGTTGAGGATTTTTCTTTGTTCCTTACTTTTGAATAGCAAACCCATGGGCAAAACCCTAAGCTAAGACAGTGTCCATTTACCCTGAGGAGTTTTGAGTTTTTCTCTTTTTGTTTGACAGACACCCTGTGTACTGAGAGCAGCTGTAAGGGGAGATGTGGAAGCCAAATAATGGGGTGTCCCAGCACCCTGCCTGATATCTGTCCCATGGTGAAGGCTGGAGCTACAGGCAACATAGTCCAAGAACAAGAAGGGCCAAAAGACCTGCTGCAGTAGCTTAGAGCATTAGGAAGTGCAGCTGCAAAGCTCAGGGTCCTAAGTTGGAGTTCCCCAGAGGAGTAGAAGTCCAGGAATAGCTCAGAGCCAAAGACAGATGGACTGAGAGAGAGAAACAGGGTTTGGAAGCCCCTAGGACTAAGACTTAGAGTGGCTGGTGCAAACAATACAGGAAACCCAGGGAGCCAATGTATTCTGAGAGTTCTGCAAGGTGGTAAGACCTTCCCTTAGGATTCCTCCCACCCTCTGCTTTAGGGAAGAGGCAAGACACCTTCCAAATAAACTCTTTTTTCCAACAAGGCATGGCAGGCGAGTGAGACTGGGAGGTTTCTGACTGGGTCAGGGATGGCAGGACTAACAGAGGAGGGAACCTCCACCTTGGTCCTGTCAGCGCTGGAACTCCTTGATCCTGTCACTGACTATGGTCAAGCACTAGCAGCAGTACCCTCTTTCTTCCTCCCTCCATTGCCTGGCTTCCATAACCCAGGAGCACCTACACTGCACCACAGAAACCCATATGTCCATCTTTGTGTAGGCATGAGTCTTCCTTTGCTTGGGAGCTTTCTATGCACCACTCTCTGACCATGTCTTGGGACCGTTATCTGTTGTGAGGGGCCATTGCTGCTATTTGCAGGTATCCAGTCAGAAAGTAGGAGAGAATAGCATGAAGAACTCCCCCAAAAAGTTCCAACTTGCAAGGCCATCCAGCCAGTAGGCAGACTCATTTGCCCTGCATACTCTCCACATGGTAAGTTCACCATCTCCTGTGCTCCCTAAGGATCTGGGGAAGTGGGGAGCATGCTGGGGCAGCCATCAGGCAAACAACCAAAGGGTACAGCCAGGGCCTCTGAACTCCCAGGCCATGAAACTCAGGAGGCCAGCTGATGTTGCTAGGGGCAGTCTGCTGTGATTTCTTGTGTTGGGACCCCTTATGCCCCGTGTCTCGAACTACAAGATGCTAACACCCTTATCCATCTGACCCCACAGAAGAGACAGCATCTGTTCGCTGCTACATGTCACAGGCCAGCAGTCTTTGCTTGCTGTGAGAGATGATAGTTCTGATGACTTTGACTCCTGAAGACATCAGGCATGCTACAATATTACCAGTGTGTTTGGCTCTTCCCTGGACTATCAGAGAACATGTACCTCACTACATGGTACAACCACCTTGCTTGGGGAGACTGACACAAGACAAAGGAAGCTGACTGGTCTGTCCCTAAGTTAAAACTGTATGGCAATAAATCAAAAAGGTTGCAGACTGTCAGCCCTGAACTGCTGAAAATGCAGTCTGAGAATGCAAAGAAAGCAAGCATCCCTCTCCCCTGCCTGCTATTGCCTTGAGGGGATTGGTAGACCACACCTATGAAGTGACTGCAACTGTACCAGCTGTATGTTGCTTGCTCAAGGATTCTTTTGGGTGTGGGGCGGGGAGTCTGCTATGTTCCCTCCCCCCAACCCCAACCCTGCATGGACTCAAGGTCCCCTGCCTTCCCTGTGACTTGTCCTTTTCCACTGTGAAACAACCCTGAACTTCACAAACTGAGTTCACCATGATTACGGGCCAGAGGGATTGCTCTCCAGACTGACTTTTGGGGCCACTATCAGCATTTGGAGGAGTCTTGGACAGTACAACTAGTCAGCATTTAGAGGGGTCTGGGATATTGCAGTCAATGCTGTGGCTGCTTACAGGGGACCCTGAACTGCTACAGTGGTCTGCTCTGATTGGTCACAGGGCAGATCTGAGGATTTAAAAGTAGCTTTATTTCTCATTTCTTCACTTGTTTGAAATACGTTGCCTATAATAAACTGCCCTTATTTACCCCTAATGTGCTGTTTACCAGGAGGCTGAAGGTCACTCCTACTACCTTCTCAGGCAAGGGGCCAAGTGGAGAACTTAGTGAAACCAAATGACTCAGAATGGAGGGTGCAGAAAGTAGCAGCCTAGGGAGGACTGCCACTATTTCTGTGCACTAAAAGAATTATCATATTTTCTTGCATATAATACACCCCTAAAATTACTTGCACCTTATTTTTGGAAGGCCTCAAGAAGAAGAAACTTTCTTACCTTGGAATACAGAAGAATTGAAGTCTGGGGTCTCCAGTGCTGGGGCTGCACACCTAGGCTAGGGATGGGGGTTGCATGCTGGGGCTAGGGGCCATGTGCTAGGGCTGCGTGCCAAGTACATCCTCATGTGCTGGCTTGGGGATCATCCTCAGAGTCTGGGACTGCACTTGCTCCCAGCACACGTCTTCAGAGCCAGTACCCAGTCCCAGATTTGGGACACAGCCCTGGAGTCAGACCTAATGGTTGACCACAGTGCTAGTGTGCTGGATCAGGCCACACCACATCACCCCAAGGTCCGTGCGCTGGGACAGGGCCAGCACACAGTCCTTAGCCCCTAGTCCTAGCATACAGGTCCCAGCAGGCCCAGCACGCTGGGGGAATCCCCCTTTCCAACCATGTACCAAATTGGACTGCTGTGTAGGCGATGCACCGAGTGTATGTTGTACAGCCACGCAGAGTCTGAGGTGTGGTCACATTTGCAGAAGAGGAATGGATTACATGAACATTTTGTAAACTACTGTTTCTTTTACAATGCATTTGTTTGCTATTACATCTGTTTCCTTGTTTTCCCTCTTATTAAACAAAACAACAGAAATGTTGAAAAGTTCTACCTCTTGTCAGAATTGTGGCTGTAGTATTTAAAAAAACTGGGCAGGGAGGAGTTGTTTATTGGCAACTGAAACTGTTCCTTCTCCTCTGTCCATCTCCCTCCCCCACTACCTTGCACTGGGATCTGGCATTGGTTTTGGCTATAGAGGCCTTGAACAGTCACTATAACCATAATTGTGTTGTGTGTTCTACTTCAGTTAGGCAATGATTGACACAACTGTTGTCTGCCACAGTTTGTGTCGGGCAAACTTAGTGCAGCTATCCATAATGTACCCCTGGACATGCGGAATTTTGCATGACACTGCTTGCTGTCTCAGGTGGCCATGATGATCCGCTGTCACCAATCACTGCTCATCTCTCTGGCTCAGAAATACCATTCCAAGGTTTGGAGCCACTTCCATGTCTGCCCAGCCAAAATGTGATGACCTGAGACCAAAAGATCTTCAGGACAGAGGCTGCTGTTGCAGACTAGGGTCCAGATGTAGCCATGGACATTCTGTTCTTTGGCGGTTGGCACACACTTGAGGTTTTCCCCTGTAAGAACTGCCCCATTGTTCTTGCTGCCAATAAAAGTAGTCATGGCACCCATCATGGCCACTGATGTGAAATTTTCTGCTCAGCCTCCCTCCCGGTGTCAGTAGCATGACACCGGGCCAGCGAGGTCTGCAAGGCAATGTCCAAGCACAGATCCACAGCTGCCAAGGGCAGCGAAAGCTCTGAGTTATGGACCATGATAGAAGGCAGCATAAATGCCACAGATATCCAGGTAGGTAGTGAGGGCCCAAGCTGTGCAGTGAAACATACCTAAACCCTACCCACACAAATTTTGCCACCAACCCACAATTTGAACAAGCAGCAGGCACTAAACCCAGCACTGGCAGAATCAGGGGAACATACAGACACTTAATCAGCAATGAACACCAAGCATGTTGGCACGTGTACTCGCTCAGGTCACCTGCTGGTGGAAAAGTGGCAATGCCTTCAGCTACTTTAAATCCTCTTTGAAAGTGATGTCTGGACATGCCAATTCCATGACTTCTCTACTATGGGACCAGTCAAAACACCAAATGTGACATCAGTTGATAGGCTAAGTCAACTGACTTCTTTAGCTGCCTGAATACTATTACCACAGCTGCTGCACTGTGCAGGAGGAATAAAACTAGGGTGCTTCTTTCCTGGGCAGAAAATCAGCTTCTCTACTTAATACATGGACCCCAATTTTGGGGGGGGCCAAGCTGGGGGGAAAAGGTGCATGCTGTATGCAAGAAAACATGGTATGAAAAGCTAGTGTTGTCTTAATCAAATCAGAAAGACATTTTGCCAAAGTGGACTAAAAGCAAAATATTTTTAGGATATTAAATTAAAAAACCTGTTAAAATAAACACCTTTATGGACCAAAGGAAAACCGTCTTTTAAAAATTACAACCTATTTGCTGTTTAAAATCAAAAACTTAAATAAAACTTTGGACAGATATATAATAAAATTATGACTTACAAGTAATAGGATAGCCATTTCTTCCTGCACAAGCTGCTGCCAATGTTCTTCCATCATGAGAAAAACGAACACAGAAACATCCCATATCACCTCCTCGTAGTGAAAATAGGTGTTTGTTTGGTATACGACAAACCTGTATTTCCAGGCAAGAACCTTTATTATCTAGTTGAGAATGTTTTAAAGTGTTGCATATTTTTCATTCTTACTTACTATACTCTAAATTGATTTAAGACCTGCTAATGTACTGAAGGGGAAAAAGAACCTTAACAAGTATTTTTAAAGTAGCTCTGCTTGATGGTGCATTCCACATTTTTTAATTTCAATTCATTTTCATTATTGATAACTACATAAAAAACAAGGTCTTTAGATGTCCCATTCAACATTTTAAACCAACGTTACCTCCCAAATCAATCTTTAAATATCAAAATAAGTTCACTGATTTTAAAAGAAGCTTAATATTCACCACTTCTGTTTAAATTAATCTTGGTCTCAGAAGCTCACCCCTTACATTCTTTAAGTGCCTAAGTATGAATTTAGGTACCCGTCTGTAAACACTGAAAAAAAAATTAATTTTTTATTTAAAAAAATGCGCCCTTCATCTTAAATCCTGCCTGCAATATCAATTGCTGCCGTAGGAACAGTTACAGTTTCAAAAAGAAGTATGGCTTTGACTGGGAAACAAGTAAAGTAGCATGAAAGCATTCATTCTTAAGAAACAACAGTCCTATTTTTAAACATCCCCAGACGCTGAACAAAAATTTAAAACGTGCATGCATTTTTACAGAGCAGTGCAATGTTACAAGTATGTTTATATGGTCACAAAACTGAAGACAATGGATGTCTACTGACTTCAGTGGAATTGGATTAGCACCACAGCTATTAAAAACAAACAGAAGAGGAAATGTGGAAAACTAACAAAGCAGTTTTGAAATTAAAAGTTACTTAGATTTTCTGAAGGCATGAGCTTGTTAATAACTATTGAAATGGAGTAAAACTGTAAGCAATTTAAAAGACCTAGAAAACAGAAAAGAGAAAACAAAACACAACCCATGCACCAGCACTTCTAAAATCTTATAGCAAACCATGACTTCAACAAGGAACCATTTTACTACTACAATTCCATCAAAACAATCACACTGTATGCATTCAAATTAATGTTTTTCATGTAAGCTATGTATTTTGATTTAACTCTGATTTTTTTTAATTGGATTTTATTATTCTTTAAAGTTCCTTGGCAGCAATGTTGATAAAATGTCATTTTGATTTTGCTGAAACCTTTCTAGGGCACGTAAAAAGACAACAAAAAGGATGTCCCTATCACTTAAAAATAATTTCTACTACAGTATTTATATCAATACATTTAGTATTAAATAACTGCCAAAGTTGATATGCACTTCATGATGGCAGGTAAACGTTCTCAAGATTATAGGTTTCCTTCATTTGGTATAACCATTTGTTTGTGGAACAGAAAAAATAAATCTAGTGAAACATTTTGAAACATCATTAAAAATTGTGTAAATTTAGATTTATGCACCAAAAAAATCTAAACCATGCCCCTCCCCCCAATTCAGCCCCATGGACCATTTCATCCCTAAAATACCTTGCTGTTTTAAAACAATTTGTTGTCAATTTCTCCAATATTTCCTTCTTATTACTCTGGCTATTAAAGAAATATGAAAAATTGGCAGATGTTATCATTTATATCCATCTTTTAGGGTTTAAATATTCATAATGAAATCAAGATACATAAAAAGTTGCATATAAAAGATTGCATGTGGATATTTTTTTAAAGACAAGGTTGTATAAGGTTTACTTCTTGCATTGGAAGCTAAGCTTCCCACACCCACAGGGTAGAATTATTTGGGGAGAAATCTGCAGGTAAATCAGATCTCAGACTTCCTTTTGCAGGAATATCTTGCTCTGTTCGTTTGCTTGGACTTCAATTTTTATCTTAAGATGAAAGACTTGTTGCATAATATTGTAAAACAGGACTGGTCCAACTTCTGAGTGGCCAGGAGCCACAGTCCCCTGATGCATGGATGGCACACTGAGTGGCATGAATGCTGGCTGTGTACCACACCCAGCCATGCCTGCCAGGCTGCACAGGCAACCCCCACTGTACCACACAGGCACTTCCACGCTACCTGGGGTTCCCTCAGCCCCCAGGCCATGGGCTCTGCCAGAGGCCAGGACAGGCAGTAGAAGCTGGAGGGAAGGAGAGCCCAGAGACTCTGATGTCAGCAACAGAAGAGCAATGGGAGGAGCAGCACCTGGATGGAGTGCCTGGGGGACTCAGGTTAACCCCTCAGAGACTGCATGCAGCCCACAGGCTGCCGGTTGCACAGTCCTGTAAAATAAGCTTCTAAGCAGACAATGGATTTACTATTATCTTACCTGCCCGGGCAGTCTTGTCCATTTAAACTGCTCTTTTTTCTCTTCTGGACCAGATTCACTATCTTTTTTAGA
>NW_005842456.1:766764-779532 GCF_000455745.1 Alligator sinensis | reverse complement strand
CTGCTGAAGAGCCATCATAGAACGGAAAGAAGGATCTACCTACATACAGACAAAACAGGAATGGAAAATCTTAAAATAACTCTAGCTTTAAGTGCACTGTAATATTTTACAATACTAAAATAATATATAGGAGTTTTCAAGTAGTGGATATATTTTGTATTACAACTAAATAAGGACAATGTCTATCCACTAAAAAGCAAAACAAAACAAAGCATGCATTTCTAAAACACCTATGCTGAAATAACAGATAATATTTGTAGTTTTTTCTAGTAGAATTAAGTGTAAATAAAAAGGAACCCAATCTTTTATTAAACAGTGGTTTAATACTTTCCCTGTTTTATTAGCCTTTTCCACATGTGGCTGAGACTGGAAATGGAGCAAAAAGTTCTCATTATTAAAAGCGGGTAACCTACTTAAGGCCAGCACTGACTTTTTAGATGTGAAGTGCTGCATGGAGGAAGAGGCTATTCAGCTCATCCTGCCCACCTCTGGGACCCAAACCAGTCACACTATTTACAGTAAAGAAAGAACAGTCTTGCTTCTGCGCTTCCAAGGATTGGAGGTCTAATTCCAAGTTACATGCAGTTTTAATGATAAAGGGATACTGAAAAAAATTTTGGTAAATAGGCTTAACCAACTTCAAGTAAGATATCAACAGAACTTATCAACTGCACAAAGGAGGCATGATGTCACATGATACAAGAGCAACAGAAATGGTCTCTGCCTAGCTTTCCAGTAACAATATACTGTAGCTATCCAATAGGGTGGGATATTGCTATTTGGCTAACAAAACCTTTCAATCTCTTAATGAAACAGTATTGCCAAGGAATATTTTACTATCAGGGAAAACACAAGCCACTTCATCTCTGTCAGTCCGCCCTCCTCTGCTCCCCCCCGCCACACATACACACTTTTGACTTGTCTATTACTATTTTTACGCACGTACCATACACACCTTTCCCAAAAAAAGCACATTTCCAAAATTGAGGTATGTGTCTTAAAAGGGGAAGCTGATTTTTCTTTGTTGGAATAGACACAGGGAGCAATATTAGAGCACATCTGCTTGTTTTTGGCTGCCAACATGGCTTCCACCTGTCCCTGCAAGCAGAAGGTGCAGTCCTGGCATTAATCCTCTTATAGCCACTGCTAGCTGTAATTTGTGCCTAAAGCAGCAGTTGAGATGGCTCAGGGCAACTGAGCTGCTGCTTGCAGTCTACTGTATCTTGATATGGCTGGTGCTGTGAATGTCTTAGAAATAAATCTTTTATTATTTACAGGAACTTATATAAAGAACGATGTGTAAGAGAGCCTGGGGCACTGTTACTTTAAAAGAGAAGCCAGCTGTGCAGGGCACAGCTGCAACTGGGTCACCATGGAAACCAGTTGATGAGATTAATTAGCAGGCACCTGCAAGCAACCCAGGGGAGCCACCTGACCAGAAGAAGGCAGGGCCCTGGGAGAGAGATAAGGCAGGGCCAGAGCCAGGGCAGGCAGTCTAGTCATGGAGGCCGAGCAGGGAAGAGATGCCTAAAACTGAAAGGCAAACTGAGTCAGTCAGCCCCAAAGACTGCTTGGGAACCTGAGGGCTAGCAACTGATTAGGACCCAGGCTTGGGTAGGAGTGTTGTTACAGCCAGAAAGAAGGGCTTGTGTTTTGGTTTTAGTTTGGTCTGGTGCCAGGGGGTGGGGACCAGGAGGACCTGATGCCCAGGGAAGGACTAGATACTGAAAGAATACCCAGTGGTTTGGGGGGGGGGGACAGGGACAGTGAGGGGGGGCTTACAGCTCCCATAGCACCTGCAAAGTGGGTGCAGCAATCCCGTAGTGCCCAAGAGAGGCAATTGTATAGCGCCTGCGAGGGGCATACTGAGCACACACAGAAGGGTGATCCCATAGAGCCCATGAGGGGTGCTTCCAGAGACCCTAGGGAGGCTCAGCAGCCCGAGAAAGGGCAAAGACAAGGCTCTGGAAGGCAGACTGGCAGCTGGGAACCCTGAAGCTCAGTCTGGTCAGTGGTCTATAGCGAGAGGGCTCTGCAATAGTAAAAAGGACAGAGGCCTAGAAAGCCAAAGGCCAACACTGGAACAACGGCAGGCTCACTCCAAGTCCCTCAGGCAGCCTTCCTCCTTTTCAATCAATAACATCAAAAGTGTAGCGAATGAGCAAAGGAGGTGAGGGCCCCTGGAGTCAGCCAAGACTATAGAAAACTTTTTTCTCTATTCTGCCTTTCAAAAACAAGACACGTCGTATTTGAGCATGTGAGATAAGTGAAAAAAAACGCTAACATAAAGGTACAAAAAAATCAAATTAATCTCTGTTGAAGAGGACCAGTGCTAGATCTTCCCCTATAACGGAGCCATATGGAGAACAGTAAGAAAAAATGACTGCTAGTTTGTTGTCCACACATTTGTCTCAAAGGGCATAGTAGAAAATATGCCACCTGGACAGAGCCAAGCAGACCAGTAGTCCAGGAGACCCAACCACCTATGCAACTTGTGCAGAGGCTGCTGTTATTCCTATCAGTGAGCTACAACATATGTTCGTCTTGGATTTGTAATATGATTTTGTCTTTTCATCTTTGTACTGTTCCTCACTACATCTATATTAAACAAAAAAAAAACCCAAACCTTTCGAATTATGCTACAACTGTAAACAATAAAGCCATTGTTTACAGCAAGATTGTTAAATGTATTGTCTAAGATAGGATCTGGCTCATGGAGGTGTGTCACCTGGCCTGAAGGCCTATTCATGGTTCAGAAGACCCACCTGTGGATCTGTTCCATACAGCCAGAAATTTGGCAGTGGGGTATGTGATGGTGCCATTAACCATTGTGGCTGCCAGAGCTCCTCTCTCATTGGTGCAGGTGCTGCCAACACAGCAGCTCAGGAAGCCACAGGGGTTAATGCTATCATCACTCACCCTGCTGTGTAATTTCTTGGTTGAGATCCCCATTAAAGATACAATTTTGTGGCAGTGGGGAAAGGATTATGTTCTTATGCTCTTAATATTAACCCCATGTGGCTGCCAGAGCCACTATATTGCTGATGCCAGCAACCAGACAGCTCACATTGCCACTGTTTGCCTTGCCTCTTGAAGTGAATCACTTACCTTGTAAGAAGCCCCATGGTGCAGATGGTAAACAAATTGCACACACCTGATTTATAGTACTTAACATGTTTATTTTAAAAAGTGCCCATCTGAGCACTGCTGAAGCAAATAACCATAGTAACTCTGAACTTTCCCGTCTTTTAAAATGCGTTTACATTTTTATATGTAATCTATACATATATATATACACACACACACATATGTGTACATATACACATACCCTTATAGCTATATCTCTGTATCTTATACCTGAATCAACATAAGAGAATGGAGCCTGATTTTACTTTTACAACATATGCTGGAATTCCATATATATAAAATCTACATGTATGTGTGTGTCTGTAAGTGCGTATACATATATCTATCTATCCTTAGAGGTCTATATCTGTATATACAGAGAAAGAGAGAGATAAGGAGTTCTGCTATATAGTGTAAAAATAAAATTAGGCTCCAATCTCATATTGGTTTTACACTAGTGATACTAACTTTAGCGTAGCTCCCAGTTTTCAATTGAGAAGGTCATGATGTGTTAGATCAACCCCCAACACAGGTGCCAGAGCATGGCATGCGAAGGCATTTTGCTTGGCATGCATACCTTGGGGCGCACAGTGGGGAAGGAGCTGGGACCACACTGCCACAACAACGATTGGACCCCTTGTGGCTCTACCGCCATCTACCTCCAGTGCACCAACATCTTACAAGTTGAGGTTGGGGATGTTTTTGGCACTCTGCCCAAAAACACTGCTGATGCCTGTCCTAGATGCTGCACTGCTGCTTGCAAGTTTTGTGGAAATCAGTGGCCAAATGACAAGGGAATTCATAGAATCATGGAAAATTAGGATTGGAAGGTACCTCAGGAGGTCATCTAGTCCAATCCCCTGCTCAAACCAGGACCATCCCAGCCAAGAATTTGTCTAGCTGGGTCTTAAAAACCACTAAGGATCGTGATTCCACAACCTCTCTGGGTAACCTGGTCCAGTGCTTTACTACCCTCCTCCATAGAGAATTTTTTTCCTAATGTCTAACCTAAACTTCCCTTGCTGCAACTTGAAAGCATTGCTCCTTGTTCTGTTGTCTGCCACCACTAAGAACAGTCTAACTCCATCTTTTTTGGAACCCCACTTCAGGTAGTTGAAAGTTCTTATTAAATGCCCTCTGTCTTCTCTTCTCCAGACTAAATAAGCCCAATTTCTTCAGCCACTCTTCATAAATGTGCCCCAGCTCCTAACCATTTACACTGCTCTCCAACGGACTCTCTCCAACTTGTCCACATCCTTTCTGTAGTGGGGGGGCTCAAAGCTGGACACAGTACTCCAGATGTGGCCTCACCAGTGCTGAATACAGGGAAAAAAATCACTTCCCTCAATCTGCTGGCAACGCTCCTACCAATGCAACCCAGTATGCCCTTAGATTTCTTGGCAACTAGGGCACACTGTTGCCTCATTCAGCTTCTTGTCTACTGTAACCCCCCGGTCCTTTTCTGCAGAGCTGCTGCCCAGCCAATCAGCCCTGGCCTGTACTAGTGCATGGGATTGTACCATCCTAAATGCAGGACTTCGACTACTCCTTATTGAACCTCATGAGATTCCTTTTGGTCCAGTCCTCCAATATGTCAAGGTCACTTCACTCCGAATCCTAGCCCTAGCTTCCAGAGTATCTACTACACCCAGCTTAGTGTCATCTACAAACTTGCTGAGGGTACACTCCATTCCGTCTTCAAGGTCACTGAAGAAGATATTGAACATTCAAAGTAACAGGGGGGTGAATGTTTCTATTTGACTATGTTGTGAAGTGCTCAGCAAATAACATGATTTTTATTAGTCCTTTTTAAAGATGCTATGTACAAAACAGTTTATTTAGTTAAGAAGGATTATAGAAATAACCTTGAGAACATAAGTTGCCCTCTTTAAGTTATTTGTAAATAAATATATTTATGTAACTTACATGATCTGGAAGTTTTATTCCTTTTATAGTTACATACAAGGTTGATGGGTAACGGTTCCTAGGACACTTTGCCCACCAGTGAAACACCTCAACAACGTTTGAGCGTGTTTTGGTCCTTGAAGGTGGATAATATAATTGCAGACGTACTTTTCCATTAATATTGAGAAGTCCATTTGCACCTACAAGCTAAAAAGGTAATTTAGAAAAATAAAAAATAAATTAGTTACTTGAATTCAAAATTTACAGAAGTCATAAAATGTTTCCAGGATCAAACTGTAACATATCTCAAAAAGCAATTCCATTTTTAACCCCAGCCAAATTTCAAATTGGCGTTCTTTTATTACTGTCATTCTTGCTGTGATAGGGGCATCACAAGTAAAACTTTGTTGAATCAATTCAAACAAATATGTGGAAGAAACATCAAACAAATCTAATCTAGCCACTGAGAACAACTACGCCCCCCCTTCCTTTTTCCATGCAGTTTCTCAGCAAAAGAGATTTATCTAGGCTCCAGTGGAGAAAATGCAGCAGAAATAGCAGCCCTCCCAAATTTCAAACACACTGGAGTATAAATTTTTCTCATTTAACAAATGGAGTTGAGTATGTAGCTCATCATTAGACTGAAAACTGAATGAGGCCATGCTACTAAGGAAAGAAGAAATATAGGAACTATAACTTATCCCTTTCGAAAACTTATCTTCTGCCCTGCTGGTGGCAGCAATATATCACCATTTTTTGGTAAAAGAATCATGGCAATTTCAGTTTTTCAGGAATTAATGCCCTTTCAATGATTGGTTCTCAACAAAAAGCTCCACTAGAATACAGAATAGCAACAGAGAGAAACAGAATTCACTAAACTCTTTTCTGTATAGAGGTTATATTTATAAGAAATACAAGCCCTAACAAGCCATCCATTCTGTTGCATATTTCAGTTTCTTTCTCTTTACAGAAGGCTTCAGTTTTTTCTGCCATGTTCTGCACTTTAAAAAATTCTCATGTATTTTTGTATTTAATTGAGAAATAGCCATTTTCCCTGCTGCCAAATATAGTATTTTCTCTAACCCTTGTATAACAAAACTCTCTCTCAGATTTACATCTTACCACCTTTATGATTTAAAACACTTTCAAAATGTTTTTTGAGTAACAAGAAACTATATATTTTTAATTTAATAGTATATTTAAAAAAAATCCTTTTGCATAGGTTTAAAATACCTTTAGAAATGCCCAACAGATTTTGCGAAATCCACTTTCCTGAATTTGTACTTCAATGTTGGCTTTTCTTTCATCCATGCTTAAAAAATCAAGGATCTGCAGGGATGAATTAGAATGTAAGTATTCCACTGAGTGCATACAAATTTCCACTGAGCGCATACTTTATGAACATGAACAAAACAAAGCAAGTTTTAATTGTATTTTAAAGCTGCTTGCAAAAAAAGGCACTTTATTTTCAACTCGGCATGCTCCCACACTGAACACAGTGCATTCCCAGAATTAGTTTGATCTGGCTCACCCAACATCTGTATAAATCGGGCGCTTCAGTGGGGCCTTTTGGCACTTCAATCACCTATTAGATAAAAGTAACCAAAAGCCTCACTAAAAACTAAAACACCTGATGTATGCAAACACTGGGGAGCCAGGTCAAGCTAACATGCTTCTTCTTCTGGTAAAGCTCTGTTTTAGTTTGTTTTTTACACATCTGCAAGCAGCCAAATATTACAAAGACATAATTACTGGCTATGCAGCATCCCCTTCCCCCCCCAGTAGATATTAGGAAAAGAAAATCCTTCCACATTGTTGTTACGATCTTCCAGAACACGTAAAAGTCTGCCTTGCTTCATTCCTGTCTTTTTTTTTTTAACAAAACATAAATCAAGAATGGAAAAAGAACTTAAAAACTGGACACACATATCTTTCTCAGCCGTCTTACATTTATCTTTTCACAATTCCTCTATATTTGCCCCAAGCATGGCTATGCTTTAAATCCAAACAGAACTGTATGGTAAAAAAAAAAAAAGTTTTTTCCCCTCAGCTTCATCAATTAGATATCAGTTTCTTGTTTTTCATAGTTTCCAGACACTCTTCACATCTGACCATTTCTGCATATTTATAGAGTACATGCTATAAATAAAATTAGAACCGGTCCTCAAATTTGTGCTTCATTTCATTGAAATGACTTAATGGATACTGTAGTCTTCCATCTGAGCTAAAATTTCAGCTTTAACCATAAAGATATTTCCATGAAAAGCCTTTGCACGCTCCTACATATAAATGACTTCAGTGCTAAGCTACCAGGACCTTTTCTTAGTACTGTGAAAATACTTATTCTGTGTGTATTGCAGAACATAAAAACAATCTGCTAGGTGATATTATAATACATAAGCATTTATGATAGGACATCAAACATATTTATGGTACCAAGTTTCCATTTTTATATTAATACTACAGAACATCTCATATACACTCAGTAAATATTGGAATATTTACGCCCAACATACTTTTCAGTTTTTCTTCTAAACACAAATGTATTTGAGATTGAAGTAAATATTACTGTGTGAAGAATGAAGGAGGAGAAAAAGTTAACTACATTTTTTTGTCAAACATGCAAACCCTCACCACCCTGTAAGTGAAGCATTTCACTCACACTACACACTGAGCCACAGGACAATCCTTGGGCTAGTTGCTAGCTAGTTAATCTTGCTTTGCTTTGGCATGCCTGGGTGTTACATAGAAGGCAGGGTAGAGATACAACTTACAGACCAGAGCTCTGCATCCTATTGCCATGGGCAAGATCTGGTCCACAAAAGAGACTGGATCATGCTCAAGAAGGTCTAAATCATTTTGTTAATGGTGTGCCAATTGCCTCCAACCACTCCAGCCAGTTTATCCAGCTGGCATGGAGGACTGCTCTTTCTCACTGTAGCCCATTCATTGTCACTGGAACAGCCAGAGCAGCATGGTGCCTCGTGGCACTAGTCAGATCATGAGCTGCAGCTCGCTTTACTGAAAGGTTGTTGACTCACAGACTGACTAAATCAGAGATGTACAAGGGTTCATGAGAAAGAGTTCATTTCATCCTGCCCTCTGCTTGACTTCAATCTAACAAAGCCCATGAAGGGAACATAGAAGAACTTGGTAGGGCAACCACAACCTTAGCCTTTGAACTTCCTGGGTTAGTGATCCTTCCCCCCAAAAAAACAGACAGTCTTTATTCCTCTTATCAGCCACCAGTCCCAATGCAACAGGCAGAAGACAACCGCTCCCAGTATGGGATTCCCAATTCTTCTTGGAAGCACTGTGTGTCAGTAAGTATATTTTGCTCCCTCTCCCTCTCCCATCACCCAAAGCGGGCTCTGCATTCATTAGCCAGGACAGAACTCCAAGAGAAGGATTTGAAAATTGCTTAAAGCAAACCCATTTCTAGTCCAACTGACTTCAGTGGGAGCCACTGAGCAATGTTTAGAATTCCTACCATAACATACTTTCTGAATGGTGCTATACTATCAGTACCACCAAAAAAAATATCCTAGTCCTGCCTGAGTAGCATGAAAATTTTGGTGTAAAATATTCAGTGCTTACCTCAAAAAACAGAATTACTCTAGGGCTTCCTTCAGCATCTTGAAGAAAATAACTAAAACGCTCATTAAATATGATTTGTTCTTCCCATTCTGGAAGCGTTGATTTAAACTTTCTGAAATCATAAGGCTGGGTCATAATAGGAAGAATGTGCTCGACTTGCTCTTGTTCATAATATGATGAAACCGCCCTGTTACTATTTAAAAAAAAAATTGTCATAATTCCTTTTAAAACACAAAGAATAAAATTACTGCAACTACTACTAATTATTCTACATAGAAGAAAAGTCTGAAATAGTCCTGCATTCTACTGGAGAAAAATATTCCAGTAATCTGCTAGATCAGAATGCTATTGGGGACTGGGGTTGTGTGCACACTAAGGCTCACAGTTAACAGCCCAGAGGTTGCAAGTTCAAGGCCACGGCAGAAGCACTCACACTGCAGCCCTGTTGTATTCTAATGAATTTGCAAATTCTGCTAAATACCTTGTCACAACAAAGACATGAGAAGGAAGGAAGAATGCTATTGGCATTGTATGGGGAAATAAGAACAGTAAAAATTCCAAATTCTAAGAATCAAGTCACTCTGACTAGGCCTGATCAAAACTCCAATTAAATTAGTAGCAGATTTCAAGGGGAGTTTGCATCAGGTTTATTGGGCGTTAATAACACAAAAAGGAGTAGGAAAAATGAAATGCTTATGGGAAAGTTAAACTTCATTTCAATATTCTTATGGATGTTTTCCATATAATCAAAAGGTAACCTTATTTATACTTTAATATTTTTGTTGGTTTATTCTCAGCTAGAATCATTAATAAGCTAATGTCTGGGAATTTCTCTCTATCTTTTAGGAGAAGAAATAAATCAGCTAGTTTTAAAGCTACAATATTCTGACAGCCACGCTGTTATTCTGATAAGAAGCACATTTACAGCTGGAAGAGAGAAAGGAGAACAACAGTTCTCACTTCCTGCAAATACTTAAGTTGCAGGAAATTTTGAAGTCAATGAGACTTCTGACACGCTTAAAGTGAAGTAAGTACGTGTATGCACAACCCCCTTCCCTCCCCCTCAACACACACAGTGTACATTTTTACAGTATGGGCCAAAGTGCTTATTTCAATAATTGTTTCCAAACAAAAGCGGGTGTGCAGTTTAGAACAACAGCCAAAAGTAAATTAATAAAATCACCTATGTTCTTTCTTGACATACAGCCCTGTCTTTTGATCAATCACATGAATCTTGACCATAGGATGCGATACCAGCAGGTCAGTTTTAAGCTGATCAGTTCGATGGATATAAACCCCTAGCACAAGACCATCATCAAAAACAAGTTTGGATTGAACTGAAGCTTCTGGCCTATTAATTTCCTGTATATTCTGTGCATCGATAGCTGCATTTTCTTCTACTACTAGAAGAAAAAGCAAAAAAAGAAAAAGTTATTGAGCTTTGCTAGTGACACATAAGGATTAAAATCGTATCATATTTGCACAGCAAACTTTACATTAAGCTAGCAATTTGTGAAGTAGAGTTAAAATAAAATTAATAGCATTAACTGCATATGAAGTAAACCTATGAAGTAGTGCTAAAACCCATAAACCTTCACAAACATACAAAGTAGTGTTAAAGTTAACAGCATTAACTGCACATGGATTAATATTTATGCAGGGAAGCAGATACAAGAACTTTTCTGGTGTTCACTGACAATTTGTGAAGCAAAATCTTTGTTCTTGGTTTGTAGAGGCTCTTCACTGCAACTTTCAAGGTCAAGCAAATTAAAATATTTATTCTTATGGTCATTTTATGACTTCAACAACTGAACACTATGCTGTTAAATGTATGTAATTATACCTACGAGCTCTTACTACTATTCAGGAAGTCAAGGTACAGCAAAAGAAGCTAAATCTCCTAGACTCCTAAAGGATTTTCTCACTTTAGAGGAGAGTATCAAATTAGATTATCAGCAAATAAATCTCCTGTATAACCTAGCTATACCGACATAATTTACATAGCTTTTGTATACTGATATTACACTTGGATAAGGAAAGGACAGAGAACCGATTCTCCTTGGGTAGCTGTTTGTAACAGGAGATATTATGGTACCTTGCCAGTAAGGGGTTGCAACCATGCAATAATCTGCTTGCTTGAGCAAATGGGTAGCCCTGAATAGCCATAGATATGATGCACTTGCTGTAGTTTTACCTCCTGATTTTCCCCAGGATAATTTTACAGCAGGCTCGAGAATGTTACACCTAGAAGGACTGCATATTATTTACAACAGTGTAAAGGGTGATTACTACATCAGGAAATGTGTGATGTCTAACACATGGGAAACATACACTGGACTGTAAATAAAGCTACATTATTGGTCACATAAGCCATCTTTACAACACCAAAATATCCTTGAGGAGAAACAAAAATCTTCCAATACTTTAACTGTAACTTTTTAATTGCAGACCTTTTTAGAGGTAAGGATTTTTGCAAGTAATATCTTTTACTGGACCAGCTACACAGCTGGAATAGACTTAGACAAGCTTTTAAATGCATTACAGCTCATCCTAACTGTGAAGTTGGTGCATTAAAAAGTTATCACCCACAAAAACCCTCTGCTTCTTGCTTATTTCCTGGACCATGACAGGTGCAACATCACTCCAACACTACCAAACCTTTTTTAGATTTTTTTGCCTTCTTAGCTTTAAGTTTCTGTTTCTCCATGTCTTCTTCATCCATTATTTGTTCTTCTGTAGTCACATGATCTTCTTTAGAACACGATGCAAGCAATCTTCCTGATTTTTTTTTGTCATGATCATCATCTATGGGATCATGCTGCAACTCAGAGAGGGACATTGCACTGCAACACAACATATACTGTTAGTAACTGTATACTACTGTGTGAATGCACAGAACTCATTACCATTTTTCTTCATTAAAAATATGTTGATTTTGGAACTGCCTGTATTCAGTTTATCAGCTGTCCAAAATGCCAACCAGACATTTCATTTTACCCTTCTTTAAGCATGGTAACAGTAACTGTAGAACAAATGTTTGAAGTATGTATACTTTAAAAAATCCTTCTCTTCTTACAAATAAATACTAATCTCGGCAGTATTTTCAGATACCATGTGGTGGAAATATTTTGCCTCACAAAATCAGCTGGCTAGTTTGTAGTTTAAAAAATTCCATACAGCTCTATCTGATAACTCTTTCCCATGTTAAAAATCAAACATTTTAATATTTATACATGCAGTGATTATAGTTTATCATTGTACCTTGTTTCAGCTTCATTTACAACTGGCACTTCTTTCTTCTTCTTCTTCTTTTTGCCCACTTCATTATTCAATACAACTTCAGGGCTTTGAACACTGGAGGTGAATTCAGACATCTGTTCTTTAAGTTTTTTTCTTATTTTCTTTTTAATTGCATTTACCTCATCCTCAGCCACTTGCAGCTGGTAGGCTTGAATTAGCTGTTCTTCCTCTTCTAATTCAGTTATCTCTCTTGCTTCAGTCAAGGCACTTTTTATCTTTTTGTCACCTTCTTGATGAGGTGCATCTGTCTGTGATTTACTTCTTGTTTTTTCCTCTGGAAAATCATTAATCTTTTTTTCAAAACTCTCCAATTTAGTTTCATATACATTTTCCTCCTCATTAAGTTGTTCTTGTAACAGTGCTTTCTTTTTCTTCTTGTTAGACTTTGGTTGCTTGTTTTCCTCTCCACTAACAACAACATTGTTTATTTTTTCTATAACTGAACTTCTGTCTCTTAGTTTGTTTTTTGGAAATCGGGGACTCTCGTCTTGAGAACTGTAAGTGTTTATAATTGCCTCATCATTACCATTGTCTTTCACAAGATCAAGATTATTGCTGAAAGTGTCAAGCTAAAAAATAAGAACCATGGAAAATTATTTAAATATAAATCACATATTACCATAATAAATATAACTGTATAAACTAATACCATACAAAAGTATTGTTGTATGCGAGGTAAAACTGAAAGCAGGCATCAAATTCATTAAACTTATCAATTAACAGATGGAATAGTAACATATAAAACTCACACTTAAAAAGGAAGAAACTTGAAATGTTTGTATTTAAGCAGCTTTAAACTTGTACTTCAAGGGTTGGTTGGTTTGTTTGGTTTTTTGTTTT
>NW_005842456.1:746687-766754 GCF_000455745.1 Alligator sinensis | reverse complement strand
GGGGGGGGGGGGGGTAGAGTTAATATGTATATCCACCAAACAGTAAAATTCAGAATTCTCTTGATGAACAGAACTGCTTCAGAATGATATGCTGATATTATACACTTTGAAAGATCTGCAGAACATAATCTGATATTTTAATACAAATGTATTAGCTGGAACCTGAACACTATGGATGCCTATTTATTCTGAGCACTGGGTGCCAAAGTTGGACACTTAAAGTACATTTAAAAAGGCAGTGCTGCTAAAATTGAAAGAACTGATGACTCTAAAGCAATAACCCTTATGATTTTGGGAGAAAAAATCTTTTCATAAGCCATTTATGAAAAGAACAGCAGTTTTCACAAAATCTAGCTGATTTTAAAAATGAAAAAGTAAAAAGCAGTTTCAGTTAATACACCTGCCTTTTAGCCCCTCCACCAATTTTTGTGGTTTGCAAAATGCTTCCCCTCTCTTCTTTTAAAGCGCTCTCTCTCTTGTTGTTAATGCTAAGTAAAACACACAGACACCAAGGCAAACTGACTACGGACCTGACCCTGCAAGGGTCAGGATCCACACAAACAGACAACAGAGCTCACTGGGGGTCCACGTGGGCTCAGGACTTTGCTCAAAGGAAGCCTATGGTAGGGTTCAGATGTAATTCACCTTTTCCATCACATGACGCTTTATTTTCAATAAATAAGACAACCTTGAAACTCCCTTCACTTACTGCTGGGAACCCTCCACCTTTCAAAAATATGGGAAAGCACAATGGCTTAAAGTCCCTTTATACCTGTTTGCAAACTCCTACAATGATAATCCCTGGTATACACGTTACTTGAAAGGCTAAATAAGATTTTGAAAATACTTTTAAAAGAGAAATTATCAATTTAAAATTATATTAGTCTTCTCTCTCTTTAAAGCCACTGTATAGTAAATGGGCATTAAAAATGTACTTTCCCTATATAGACAATACCACTACATGGCATACTCTAAGGTTGTTGAGCTGAGGAATAAGAGAAGAAGCCTAGCCATTAACATAGGCAAAGCACGTGGCTGCAAAGGCAGCTTTTGGAAATCTCTAAATTTTAGATACCCATCTCTGAACAACAAGGAAGAGAATATAACTAACCTCTCATCTGGCTGGGCCAGAAGGAGAACACTGTTCTTATCTGTAAACCATATGCTTCCATTATAAGCTACAAGTTACACCTCAACTATCAGAGCTGCCAGAGTTTCCTTTGTATCCTTGAAATGAGTCTATGTCTGACATTACAAAAAGATTATGATGAGATGTGGAAAAGGCATAAGAGCTGTTGAAAGAAAGGAAAGGGGAAAGTGGAAAGGGGAAGGGAAAAAGAAAAGAAAAGAAAAGAAAAGAAAAGAAAAGAAAAGAAAAAGATGATGGGAAAGAGAATGAAAAAAGACCGGTGGAAATAACATATAAAAGGTAGAAGAACAAAAGAAGAAGCTACTGTCCATGCTAGAAAAATAAGTTGGATATATACCCTGGATATGCTGGGGGAAAATAACATCTAAGAAAAAGGATGAAGAAAAAAAACCCCATGCTTTACATCAAAAAAAAGAATTAAACATTTTCATGCTAAGATATGAAACCATCATATTAGAAGTAGAATGTAAATTAACAGAAAACAGGAACTGGAACTCCATATAATAGTGTTTACCACTTCTGCAATAAGCCCAAGTCTAATAGTGCTGTACACACACACCATCTGAGTAGGTGGTTCTATTTTTGGCTATGTATGGCTAAAAATAGTTTAAACTATACAGCATGTAATCATGAAAATGCCCATCAAGTGCACTTAACATTTTCCTGCTTAGGGAGACCAATAACATCCTTTTCTTTAAAAAGTCAATAATCTAAAAGGATGTGGCAGATTATGTGTAGATAACTTCTGAGTGACAGATAAAGAAAAGGAAAGAAAATTATATTTTAAGTGGCTAAAAAGGGCAGCAGGGTAGAAATAAACCAAAATGGAAAAAAAGATAAAGCATACAGAAACACCAACTGCTTTCTGGTGGATTATCCCACTTCCTTATCTGCATTTTTATAGAGCAGTCTTTACCTGTGAAGTCTGAGTGAAATTATTTAACCTATCAGCAATTACAAAAAAAAAAAATGTAGTCAAAACTGTCAAATCTTTGCCTTTGACACAACCCTCTGTAACTCAAAAACATAGCTTTAAGGAAATAAGAATTGGGAACCAATTTTAAACAGAATTATGGTTTTCTCAATTATTTTGATATGCAAGAAGGACTTCATCAAGAAACTGAATGCTTCAAAATCACATTTAAGATATTGACTGGTCTGCAACTTTCTCTCTAGTTTCATTCTTCCAAACAAACAAACTATTTTTGCCAAAGCTCTTGGAAAAAAAAAAAAAAAAATCAGTCTAAGGCTGACATGCAGCATGGAAACTGTTAGTCAGGATGGTTAAAGTTTAGCAAAATTATAAGCAACTGAACATGAATTCTTATAATGGAATGTGTTATCTGCTACTCTCATATTTTTGGTTCTGTGGTATTTTTCTTTTTTTCAGTTAACTTATAGCATTATCAAAACACACAAAATTAAATCCATCTTATGTTCAGTGAATTCTGACTACTTAATATTTAAATTTGTATTCTAACCTTTTGTATATGCTAGTGTCTGTAAGCACCGAATTGCATTTGCAGTTCTCCATGATTATAAGGATTCCTTGGCAACTTAGAAATACTATAAATATCTATCAAACCCTTTTTTCCCCAAATACATACTGCTCAAATGGAACAGAAAACTAATTTTCAAGCCAAAGCATGATTAAGTATCAGATATACAAGGATATTTCTAAAAGACATAGTTCATTCACTGATGTACAATTATATGGTCAAAGGTATTCACATAATACTTAAAAAGGACATGTTTATAAACTCTTATTTCACAGGTCAAAGAGACCTGAAAAGAATCTATCTATCCTTATGCAAATGTAAAAACAGAATGTAGGATCTCTCAATGAAGTAGAGAAGAAAAATTTTATATACTAAACATACTATATACTACACAGACTATACTGATTTTATATCAAAACATCAACTCCTTAATCTCAAACATCTACGAGTTTAAATAAATACACTTCTAAAGTCTGGTATGGGTGAGAAGACAAGAGAAAATAAAACAGAAAAACTCAGAAAGAAAAACTTAAAAAAACAGAAAGCAAAACTCAAAGCCAAATGTATCTATCACTTTTAAGCCATTCATTTTAAGCAGCAAAACAGTATGAGTCTGCAGTTGGGAAGAGCAATACTGCTCATACTAAGCTTCTATTCTTTTCCATAAAATGGGACAATAAAAAGTGAACTCAAATCAGATCAGTCAAGTAGTGACGCACCAGAAACAAAAATGCCATCTAGTGATGAAGTGGGAGAGATGCAATATTTTCATATACACGTAACACACAAACTTCCAGATTCTTAAAGGTAAAAACACCTCCCCCATGTGTGCTCAAAATTAAAAGTATGCATATTTCATTGGGATTATTCAGATACACAAAATTAAACAGAAACAGTTGAAAGATTAGGACATAATGCAGATTTTTTTCCAAAGTTTCTAGTGTGAATTAATTTTGTTTGCACATTATTTGCATATCAATACCACTGAAAAATTTAGTAAGTGTTAAAGTGTACCTTTGATACCAACATGAAAAAGACAACTGATACACGTTTGTAAACAGGCATGTTATTTGTTCTAAGAGTTAATTATTATTAATAATATTATTACTATTATATGGGTAAAATTCTGCAAACTCATCGCTAGGGATCTACTGAAATCATAATTTCCACAGAAACCACAATTTCAGGCGGTATCTGCAAAAAGCAAGAAATCACTGGGGCGGGGGGGAGAAGGAAGAAACCTGCAAGAACAGAATAGGGCTGGAAGCCCTTGAGGCCTGAAGCACAGGGGAAGGGAGAGAGGCAGGAGAGAGGGAGCATTTGTCAAGTTCTTCAAGAAGTTCACATTAACTTCATTGAGCATTTTATGTGTGATGAGCAGGGATCTGGTTTTTTCGTTTCCCATGGAAAAATTGAGAAAACCATGGATTTTTCCCCTTTACTGGAGGAAAACACAGATTTCTCATTTTACCGGAGAAAATTGCAGATTTTGCAGTTTTGCAAAGAGCTCTCTGTAGGCTGGCAGGGTTCCAGGCTGCAAGGGGCTGGGAGGGAGTGGGAGGAGGGCAGTGAGACGGGAGCCATGTGCATGTATATCCCATGGCCTCCAGGCAGCCTGGAAAGCAGCTTCCACAGGAAAGGGGTGGGATTGAGGTCCCCATAGTAAGGGAGGGTGGGAGTTGGGCAGGGCTGGGGCTGCTGTCCAGCTGGGGTGAGGGCTTGGGGCCTGGGGACACAATGCATGGCTGCAGGGCCCCAGTCAGGAGTGGAACAGGGGGTTGTGGAGGGGAGTGAAGGGCATGAGCAAGTCCAGGGGGCTGAGGAGGGGAGTGAGGGGCACAAGCAGGGCCAGGTGGCTGTTGGGGGGGAGTGAGGGGCATGAGCAGGGCCAGGGGAGGGCTGTGGTGAGGTTTATGATTTATCAAACATGGATTAATGGCTTCACTGGGTTTAATCAAAGTAATTAAACAATGGTTTGGGGTCATCCCCAAGCATAAATTTACCGCAAGCAGAGAAAAGCCCTGCAGTTTTGGAGCAGGGGTGGGGAGGGGAGGCAAGGCATGGAGGGGCTGTCTCTACAGGGGGTGGGTTATGCAACGCCTTTCTGGAATAAATGCTGCCAGAAACGTCAACTAAAAATTGTATCTACAGAATTTTAATGATCAGTTTCATAGCAGGCGCTATATAAGGTTCATTTTTAATTACACTATAAATGACAGCAGCCTTCATATAGCAGTAAAACTCTTACTTTTAAACTTATTATTCAATATGGATATTATTATGCAAAGTAAATATCAAAGTCATATATTAGAAATAAAAGACTTCCACTACACAGCAAACACCATCTTTTTGCATAAATGTTTGCTGACTCTTTAAAGCACACTTTTTTGACTGATAAATATGGTTATCTTTTTCAGCAATGCAAGCAAACACTGTTTCCAGATTGTCAGACTTACTGCAATATTCTCTTGAGAATGAAACTTTTTCTTCTTTAATTTCTTTCGGTCTGTAAGGCCAGCATGGGTCCTGAAGATTTCCTCAAAACGGACCTTGGTTTTTGCCTTAGCTTCACTCTCCACTGCAGAGGAAAGTTAGAATACGATTCATTGTTTAAGCAGATGAATCTTATCATGACATCACATGAACACTATATATAGTACTGGGGACAGAAGACACGATTTATTTAATTTACCTAGCAAAATGAGAGAAAGAAATCCCACTGACAATGGCAGCCAATCAAAATTATTGCATGATATACTGCAATTACTAACACAGAACGCACACCTTTCCTTCAAAATTAACCCTCCAAATTTAGGATGAATGTCTTAAGCAGGGAAACTGATATTCTTCTTCAGAATAGAAGCAAGGAAGTAAAGAATCATGGAGATGCTGTGCTGACTGCAAGAATGACTGTACTTCACTCTGAAATAGTTGGTACATCTACATGTGCACGCCACGGACACTCCTCCCCGTCCCCCGGGACGCTCCTCACCCTTCCCCCAGCAGTGATGACCAGCACTATGGCCTTCTGCTCACCACCACGCTAGCCATGCTCCACACCTGCGCTGACCACTGTCTGGCCTTTGTGGGGCTTGACCCCATCCACCCCACCCTGCCACATGGCCCTGCCCCCAGGCCCATAGCCCAGCCTGTGCCCCGCCACTCACAGGCCATCAGCTACCAGCTCCTGGGCCACCTCCCAGAACCCAGCAGTGTCACTGATGATGCCCACATGGACACCACTGTGGCCATTGTCCTAAGCTCATGGTGCTCTGGCCCCGCCACTTCTGGGCTCACCTCACCAGCCAGAACTGGTGGCACCACATCATCCTGCATGCCTGGGACAATGAACAGTGGCTGGACTCGTTCCACATGACCCAACCCATATTCCGCAAGGTAGTCTAGCAGCTTGGCTGCACCTAAAGCATCACCCCACCACTATGCACCAGCCCTTCCATGTGGAGATTTGTGTTACCACCACCTTCATGAAGATCTCCACACCCGCTAGCCTGTTCTACATCACCCACCTGTTCGAGGTATGCAAGGTAACACTAGGGCAGGTTGTTGTCAAGGTCTGTGGCACCCTCCAGGATGTGCTGGCTAACACTGTAGTCTGGGTTGCTGACTCCCTAGAGGTGGTGGTGGGATTCCAACCACTTGACTTCTCCCATTGCATTGGGGCCCTTGATAGGACATATATCCCCATCATCTGCCCATCCCAATGAGACTACCCCTACTATAGCTGGTGTGGCTTCCACTCCATCATGCTGCAAGCCGTGGTGGACCACAGAGGGACCTTCTCCAACATCTGTGCTGGCTGGGCTGGCAGCGCCCACAACATTTGGGTTTTCCAGAACTCTGCCCTACCACTTCACACCATGAATCCCCAACCTGCAGCTGGCAGATGTGACCATCCCATCTCTCATAGGGGACTCCACGTACCTGCTGCAGCCATGGCTCATGCACCCCTACAACGGCCACCTTGACCTATACTAGGAGCACTTCAACAGGTGCCGGAGCCAGAGTCACACACTGGTCAAGTGCACCTTTGGGCACCTCAAGGGACACTGGTGCACTCTCACCTGCCTTGAGTTTGCCAAGGCCAACATCCCCCAGGTCATCACCATAGCCTGCGTGCTGCACAACTTCTTCAAGTCCTGGTGGGAGACCTTTCAGGGGGCCTGGGTGGAGGCACGGCATACCAAGGATATCTGTCACCAGGAGCATGCCCTGCTGCAGTGGTGCTGGCACCAACCCCCTCCACCACCACCACCACCCAGAGGCCCTGGGCAAGCTGCACACCCAGCAGCGAGGACCAGGGTACCATGTGCATGAGGGTACCACATGCTCGCAGGTCACCTCCACCACCACACCCTGCAGTAGAGCACCAGGGTGGTTGCCCACAAATCCCAGGCCCACAGGGCAAACCCAAGACTATGCACATTGTGGACAGTTTGCAATAACAACTGGGTGGGCACTTCCACAGGCGGCTGCTGGGTGAGCCTTTCTTCCCACTTCCACAGCAGGGGCAGGTGGGCTCCTTGCAGCAGGCAGCCTGCCTTCCCCATACCCAACCCAGGTTGGGCCATGGCTGGCCACTGCCAGAGCTGCCACAGTAGCTCTGGAGCAACTCCCCACTCCCCGCTCCTGCTTCTCCTTCCTACAGGCAAGGCACTTTGCTCCCATGCCTCCAGGGATATAGTGCCCAGGATCTAGGGGTAAGGGGCTCCCATCCAGCTGAGACATGGACCTGGTGGCTACCTCCTCCCAGCAGCCCTCTCCAGAGGCACCCCAGGCCAGGGCCCCTGCTGCACATCTGCCCCCGAGCATGCCCCTAGTCAAAGTTACCTGGGGATGCTGAGATGAGCTGTTTGAGGGCTCCACAGGCTGCCCTACCCACTATGCCCTGTTGATTATGATCACGATGGTTCCCTGGGTGCAACTGAGAACATAGCATGGGGCCCTGAGCTTCAAGGGCACCCCAGGCAAGCCTGTATTTCCATGCAACATGTGCAGCTGCCTGGAGTATGTCTGCCTACGCTACAAGTGCCTGACCCCTGTGGCCAAGGAGATCAGCACTGCCATCAACAAGTTTCTCCGCCTGTGACAGGCCCCTGAATGCCTAGCTGGGAGCCTGCAGGCCGCTCAAAGTTCTACACTGCCTCCTGCCTCATAGTGGGGGGGAGGTCAGCAGATTGGGGGTACAGCTCAGCCAGGCATGGCAGGAAGGGAGGAGAGAGCCCTGCATCCCCCATGCAGGACCCCATGCAGGCTCACTGGCAGCCTGAGCAGTGCTCACTGGCAGCCCCATGCAGGCTCACTGGCAGCCCTGCATCCCCCATGCAGGCTCACTGGCAGCCTGAGGACAGAGGGGTGAGCTGGTGTGGGCACAAGTGGCTGTGGCACTCCCTCTCCCCCCTGGCCCACCTCCCTGTGCAGGGCTTACCGGGTGGGTGTGGCAGGCACTCCTGGTGGTCTGAGGCTGTCCCTGGCTGCAGAGAGGAGGTCCGGCTGGCTCTGTCCTGGGGTGCCACAGTGCGGTACCTGGCTGCCCCAGCAGAGGCTCCCTCCAGTGAGGAGCAGGAGCTGGAGCTGGAGGTGGTGTGTTCAGGGGCCATCCCCAACCTGTCCTCATCCTCAGCGGTGGCCTGCTCCTAAAGTAGCTGCCTAAGCAGCCAGGTGAGGCTGAGGGTGGGGAGTGCACCCAGACCTGACACAGGAGCACCAAAGGGCCCTCCCCTGGAGAGTCCTTCTGGCCCACGGGCCCTGACTCAGGCTCTGGTGGTCTACAGAACATGTGACAGGTCTTACCAAGGTCAATGGAGGCCAGGATGCAGTCCAGCTCCTGCATGAAGGCAACCATGCACCATCTGTTGTGGTCTGAAACGTGGACCCACTGAGTCCTCGGGGCCTTGGCCTAGCACTGGTGGCCAGAGTGCTGGTCTCTGCACTTCTGCATCTGCCAGGCTATAGTCACATAAACGTAGATGTTGGCCCTTGTTGCCTGGCTAAACTGCCACTGGACCTCAACACCCCCTAGATGGCGATGAGGTCCACAGCCCCCTCATGGGTCCAGTCAGGTCCCCAGACTTGTGTATCAGTGGGTGGGGAGCCCACCATGACTGCAGCTGGCAGGGGTCTTGGGGAGTCAGGCCTGAGCTCTGGGTGGTGGCATGGGTTACAAGTACCCATTTGGGTGAGGTATGGTGCCCATGGGGCAGGCTCCAGCTGGCAGTGGCCCCAGGAGGTCAGGCCTAGATTCCAGGTCCTGGACAGCACTTGCCTGGTATTGTGGAGCATGGTGCCCAGGGAGTAGGCTCCAGCTGGTACAGGCTCTGGGGATCAAGCCTGGGGTCTGGGTGATAGTGCTGGGCAGTGGACGAGTTCTCCACACCACACTGCTTCAAAAACTGCTGAACTACATGACTCATCAGCAAACAGGAGTCTGGTTCCCTGCTGAAGGAGCTGACCGGGGGCAATTTGTGCCCATGCCACTGGCTATATGTGCGTTTAAGTACAGTAATGTAATGCACCATTAGACAATACTTGTATCTGATCAGGCTATCCAGTGGTGTGTTACATTCATTTAATGTGCCCTAATTGTCACGCATATGTAGACGGTGATGATTTACTGCGCAGTAAAGGACACATGTAGATGCACCCAATAAGCAGCAGAGGTGGAATCCAGTTTTAACAGAGAAGCTAAAAGCTGCTGCTAATTCAGCAGTGTCTGTGAAAGGGTTAACACTATACTTTTGCCTGAAGCAGCTACTGGGCTGCCTAAGGGCAAGCGAGCTGCTGTATGCAGTTAGCTCTCTCAGCTGTAACTTTTTCCCCACTGCTATATCATACCTTTGAAAAACAAGGTTCATGTCTTATTTGGGGGTATGTAGCATACAAAAAAAATAGCGTGCAATTTTCTATTATACCCAACTAGGAACTACTCGCATCCACTGTTTCATATAACTCCTCCGTGGATTTTACAAAGTTTTACAAATATTAAATTAAAAGTTTATAAAGCTAAAGATAACTTGAAAGCAGCAGTAAGCACTACCCATAACTAACATATTTGTATTAACAAGTAACAGATACAGGTAATTTATTTGCACCCAAATTTAAGAAGAAAATGCATTTTGTAAATCAACACGTAAATGTTCTCACCTGGTCGCATTTTCAGTCTTGCACTAAGACTGTTTCAGTATGCTACACGTTTCTTTTTTAAAGTTCAGCATTCTAAATAAAACAAAATTCAGAATATTCTAATTAATGATGTTATTTAAAGAATTAATACTATAAGCTTGTGTCATCCTGACATGCCACTCTCCCCACACTTCCTGACCTCAAATCAGGATTCTCATGATCACATCCTTTGTCAAGTGAAAATAATGTTCATTCCAGTGTAATTAGCAACACTGGAAACTATCTTGGAGAAGAGGGGGAAAGAATGATTTATAGCCTGCCTGCTGAGTTCTTACGCTGCTGGTTAATCCACATGTCAGTAACCAAGAATTTAGTAATTAAGCATCCAGGGTTGCTAACTCAAACGACTTTATTTCAAGTCTCGAAACACTTGATATTTTACATAAAGAGACCACTTCCAGAGAAATGCAGGTACACAAGCAGAGGCATCGCTATTTCAGCACCCTAGGTAAAGTGGAAGGTTTCATACAGGGGGAGTTCTGCTGCTGCTACTAGGTGTGTGTTGGGTCACTGCACTGACTGCAGCAACCAACCTAGGAATGACTTTGTACTGCTTCTGTTGAGGTTGCAGCATAGACTCCCCACACAGCAGCTTCACAACCCCCATAGCACAGGCTTCATGGGGGCCACCATTCTGGTGCCCCCTCTAAATCTGCACAAAGAGCAGATGGGGTACACCTACTGCCCACCTCTAAGGACACTACTGTACAGTAAAATTCTAGTCTTTTACTTTTTATTAAGTTTCTGTCCCTCCTTGTTGTGTAGTAAAGCTTGAAAATATGACTCAAGTGAACGTTAAATGCCAACACCACGAGCTAGTTCTTCTAACAACAGTGATACTCAACCTGCAGGCCCAGCAAGCCAGAGAAGTGGTGTGGGGCTGGCCGTTGGGCCAGATCCCACAAGCAGGGTCAGTAGACAGGCCAGGTCCAGTATGAGATCAGCCTGCTGGTGTGACCCTATGTGTCAGATCCAGCAACCCTATATGCTGGCCCAAACTTGCATGCCAGATTCAACTGCAGAGTGCCCCCACCCCATAAACCAGATTTGGCTGCACAACATGCAAGGCCAATTTGTCCAGCCCCCAAGGGTCCCCACATATCTGAAAATGTAGTGGTGGCAGGACAGTGGTGGCATTAATTGCCATAGCTTCCAGAGCAAAAGCAATTAAACCAGAGACTACTGCCTGACTGCCAAATTTTTGGAGCCCAAGGGGAGGACCATAGGCCAGAAGATATGGCCCTAGGGTCTAGAAGTTGAGCACCAATATTCTACATCACTTTTCACCTACAGATCTCAAGAATACAAAGAAAGTCAATATCAAAAACCAGAAGAAAATTAAAAGAATTTCAAAGTTATAATGAGTCAATCTTATGAATTTGGAGATTAACAATATTGAAAAAAATCAAATGCTAGTTTGAAACATTTGACATTCAATTCAGTTTACATGCTGCAATGAAAGGCATACTTCTCACTCTCCAAGAAGAATGCCATGTACACAAAATAGATTAATTTTTTCTTATACTTACTCTGAAGAGAGAGTTTGCACTAACTTTTTTACACTGCAGAGTAGAAATTAAACAGAAAAAGAAAGCATGCTCTACTTTAAAAGGCAGATGAGCTGCCAAGCTACTCTCAAAGCTTTATAAATGATGCAATCAAAGTAATATAATTGTATGAAAAGTAAAATATGTATATGGCATACCTATTCCAGGTAGGTATGCCCTATATGGTTGAAATAACTTCATTAATACCCCCCCAAATCACCCCACAAAATGACCAGCACATTTATTTAGCTATTATTAGCCATAGACAGGCATTTTTTTCCTTGTGCTCTCTACCAATTATGCTGATTTCCTCCCTACCACTTTTTCCATCTGATGGACAGCTCCTTCTGCTTGACCAGTGTGCACATCTTCCTGGTGAATATCTTTTTCGAGACAATGAAATGAAAGCGTATTGTGTTAATACTGTTATTTCTATGTGCAGTAGATCAGATTTATGCAACATTTGGCACAGATGTTCTTCAATCATCTGTAGAAGAGGTATAAATATAGCTCATTAATCAATAGTAAGAACAAGGATGTTCACCCTGCACAATCTCATTTTAGAATAGGAAGGATTTAAAGGTCAGTAACCAGAGTAATACAAATGAGTCTATAGTTCTTTTCCTGGGCTTAATTTGCTGACTAATTCTTGTGTGTTTCGGAGGTGTTGGTTGTAGACGTCTTGGTTTAAGAACACAGGCAAACAGGGTTCTTTGGGTAAATGTGATATCTTTTATTTGACCAACTAAATAGCTGGAAAAATTGTTTCTTTGCAAGCTTTCGGGCACAAACACCCTTCTGCAGGCATAGGGAGAGTCGGCTGTTTTGTGTTCTCCTGGATGGAACAGAAGCCAATATGCAAAATGTATGTCTGTAAAAATACAAATTTCTGTCAGTGATGATCAGAGGCCATGGGGGTAAAACAGATGCAAGACAGGAAGGTGGGGAAGAAAGGGGTAAATATTGGCCTGGTGATAGAATGTAGCTGGTAAATTGTAGAGAGGTTACCTGGGGTTATCAGATGGCAGGCAGGTTATAATGTGCCATAAATCGAATGTCTATATTTAGTCCAAGGGTTTGAAGCTTCCTTAGCCTGACAAAGGGTTTTTGAACCTGAAAGCTTGCTTAATAACTATTCTCCAATCATTTGGGTTGGTCTAATAAAAGATATCAAATTCACCCAAGGAACTTTGTCTGCCTATATTTAGTCCATGATTTTTTGTATCCAGTAGATTTATGAAGTGAAGTTCATAGGGAAGGTATTTTGTAAATTCCCTTTGAGGATTAGAACTGAGACACTGGAGAGAGAGAGTGGTTGTCTTGTAAGAAGCGTGCACCCACAGGTAATTGGGTATTTTTGTCTTTGATAGATTTCTGGTGTGCATTCATTCTGGTACGCAGTTGTTGTTTGGTTTCTCCTACCTATTTTCCATCAGGACATTTAGTGCACTAGATGAGATATACAGTATTAAATTTCTGGAGGCGCAGGTGTAAGATCCAGAAATGGTGATGGTCCTGTTGTGGGGTGTAGTTATTGTAAGAGTGGTGGAGATGTGTTGACAGGCTTTACATTTCTTGCCCTGGCATGATCTGGATCCTTTCAGTGTGCTTTGGGCCACAGGAAGTTTGCTTCTGGTAATAAGGTTGGCAACGTTTGGTGCTTGTTTAAAGGTTAGGATGGGCAGTTCTGGGAAGATATCTTTAAGATTTGATTCTTCTTCTAGTACGGGTTGCAATTATTTGAGGATTTTCCGTGTAGGTTCCAGGGAGGGTTGATATGTCATAACTAAAGGTGTGCAATTCATGGGGATTTTCTTTTTGAACTTCAGTAATTCTTCACGTGGTATCCAGGTGGCTCTTTCAAAAATGTGATCTCTCTCTCTGGAGGAGCGTCCTTGTTGAGTGAAAGCCATTTTGAGATTTGCAAGGCAACAATCGCGGGTGTCCTCCTCAGTGCAAATTCGGTGGTATCGAAGGGCTTGGCTGTATAGTACAGTTTTCTTGGTTCTTTAGGGTGATTGTTGGTTCTGTAAGGATATTTATGTTGGTCCATGGGTTTCTTGGTCTGATCCTCACTGCCATGTATTTGCTTTTTCACAGAGCTGCATTTTGCATATTGGCTTCTATTCCATCCAAACACACAACACAACAACAGCAGACTCTCCCTAAGCCTGCAGAAGGGTGTTTGTGCCCAAAACCTTGCAAAGAACAATGTTTCCAATTATTTAGTTGGTCTAATAAAAGATATAATTTATCCAAAGAACCTTGTCTGCCTAATTCTAACTTTTATCTTGACAATATTATTTTCCTTGACCAGCGCTAATGATGTTGGAAAACTGCTTCCTATTAAAGAAACATTAAGAAAAAAACATTCAGCCTGAGGAAAAGAAAGCCGAGAGGGGACCTGGTAGCAGCTTACCGCTACACTAGGGGAGTACATCAAGCACTCGGTGAGCAACTGTTCACCAGGGCAGCTGAGGGGAAAATCAGGAGTAACGGCCACAAACTTCTGGAAGATCGATTCAGGCTCAACATTAGGAAAAAATTCTTCAGTCAGGGTGTCCAGACTGCAGAATAAGCTCCCTCCAGGAAGTCTTCAAGAAGAGACTGGACAGTCACCTTGCGGGGGTCACCTGACCCCCAGTTATCTTTCCTGCTTGGTGCAGGTGGCTGGACCTGGTGATCTTCCGAGGTCCCTTTCTGCCTTTCAATCTATGAATCCTTCAGAATAGATTTACATTCCTAACAGATAGTAATAAAAGGGAAACAGCAGTCTGCATCCAGAGAGTCTAACAGCTTATTGTATATCTTCCTGCCTAATTTCTTTTCCATTTTCTTCTCCAATATCCAATCTATCCTGTTTTTAAAAAGTAGTTTTCCAATGTATGCTCAAATCAAATCTTCAGAATGGCAGCCCCAAGTCAACTACTGTTGTTTGTATAAATATATACTGATGCAACAGTACACTTTTTACTCTAAAGTAAAAAAAGTTACACTTTTTACTCTGAAGGTCTCAAGTGTTTTACATATTATACAGTGTATGATGAAGTGAAAGCATACATATTATAAAATTATATTCAGCAGAAAATTTAGAAACCATTATCGAATTTGGGTCATGAGAGAACGTAGTTGGTAGGATGCAATTACCCAATTCAAACTTTGACCAAATTGCACATGCCCTGTTTAGAAGCAAAAATCAAGTCTTTCATGATCAAAAATGTTGTTATACCTTAAGATAGCCCAGTGCCTCCTAACACTCTATTAAGACATCAAGCTAGTACCAACTCAAAAGGAAAGAGCCAATTCTTGAATCTTGGTACTATTCTAGGTCTTTCTGGGTTTTCCCAAAATTGCTTCAGTCTGAGACCTACAGGCAGCAGCAGGGGCAAGAGGACAGGGCTCTGCAGGCCTAATTTAGCTCAGAGGGTTTCAACTGTCTTTGAAACCCCTGATTTACAAGATAAACCCAGAGATTTCACAGAGGAATCCCCAGTGTTAAAACCAGTCTGACCTAGTGCAGGCTGAGTCCTTTCCAACATATTATTTTTCTGTAGCCCAAAAATGAGCGAAAGCAAGGAGCTGCCATGGAGGCCTCGAGGCTAACAAGACTGAGAACCACTGTGCTATAGACCTGGACATACTGTCACTTGCAACAGCTGCAAATCACTGGAATGCAATTATTAAAAATACTACATTAAAGCACTCACTGGACATGGGCTTAACCGTGCTAGACCGCAATGCAGTTTTTAGTCAGCCCCTGTCAGGAGATACCCCTTGCCACTCTAGCACCCCAGGAGGGTGCTGAACAGGCAACAAAGTGCTAAAAGAGGGCGCCCGCTCCCACTGGAACGGCGCTTAGTGAGTGTGAGCATGATTGTGGGACACTGGCACCAGACGTGCTCCAAAGCCAGACCACAAGACCTCAGCAGGATGGCTGGGACTGTGGGTGGACCCAGAACCGGTGGTGATTCCACTCGGCCCTGGGGGGCAGCTCACGCAAAACAGGGAGTACCCACCAGTCCCTTCCCCTCAAAGCACCCCCAGCCCCACCCTCACGGAGCTCCCATGTGAAGCCCTAACACGCAGGTACCCCGCGCATGCGCAGCGGGCGCTGGGGATGAGGGAGAACGAACCCCCTGGGAGCCGCGCGTGACGTCATCCACCGGGAGCAGCTGAGCCCTGCCCCACCCCCCCGGAGCAGACCACAAGCCTCGCGGAGGCGAAGGAGGCAACGGTGCGGCTCGAGAACGTGGGGTCGCGGTCGTACCGCCGAAGCCCCCCGTCGCCACGGCCCGTGATCGGCGCCACGCTCGGATCCCTCCTCCCCACCCCCCCGACACCTGGGGATGGGGCCCCACCTCGCGGGCGGAACCCCACTCACGTTGGCCGAGCCCAGCGCGTCTCCTCTGGCGGCGGCGCCGCTGCTTCCCGCAGCCTCCCTCTTTCCTCACTTGGTCTCTCCCGCCCCTCCCCCCCGGCAGCTCACGATAGTTGCGCCGAAAACAACAACAGCGGCTGCCAAGGAAACGGCGTTGGGCGCACTGCGCATGCGCCCAGGTGGAGGCGGGGCTTAGGGGGTAATGCGGTAGCCGAGTATCGCTCGGGTCTTCCAAGTGTGCGGTGGTGGAGCGCATGCGCCTTGGAAGGAGGAGGGAAAGGCTGCAATGGGCACGCGCCGGCAGGGACCTCACTCATGGAGTCCAACTGGGACCTGTCCAAAATAGGGCTGTCCCCAAGTATAACATCCTAGCATAGGCTTTATGTAGTCCAGTCCTAGAAACCTCCCAGGTCCACAACCTGCCTGGGTGGCCTGTTCCAGGGCTTCACTGCCCTTGTGCCAAAGTGTTTCCTCAAGTCTAGCCTGAACTTCACAGATTCACAGAAGCTGAGGGCTGGAAGGGACCTCGGGAGATCACTGGTTCCAGCCCCCCCATCGGACAGGAAAGACAGGTGGGGTTAACCAACTCTAGCAAGGTGCGCGTCCAGCCTCCTTTTGAAGATCTCCGGGGCAGGTGCCTGCACCACCCCCACTGGGAGTCTGTTGCAGAGTCAGGTCACACAAACCCCAAAGAAGTTTTTCCTTGTATCCAGTCTAAAACCTAGGAGTTGATGACCATTGATCCTGGCTTTCCCCTGGGGTGTTTGATGGGGGTTTTCCACTGGGGCGCTGGGTTTGCCTAGCCCCTGATGCTCACCCCTGATATATTTGTAAGCTGCCACCAAATCCCCCCAAAGTCTTCTCTTTTCTAGGCTGAACAGTCCCATATCTGTCAGCCTTTCCTCATAACGCTTGTTCTTCAGTCTCTAATCCAATGAGTGGCTTTTCTCTGGACTCTCAAGCTTCTCCACATTCTTTTTGAACTTCCCCTGCTGCAACTGGAGACCATTGTTCCTTGTCTTCAAGACTCCTTCAGAGGCGCTGGGTGTTAGCTACAGCCAGGGCTGGGGAGTCCCAATGCTGGGAGTAAAGTTGCAGGTTCCTGGCTAGAGGGTCTTCTTGCTCAGGGTCTGACCTGAGTCTTCGTGCTCAGGGTCAGACTGATTGCCAGATTTGGGGTCAGGAAGGGATTTTACCCCATGGTCACACTGCTGAGGACTGCGTGGGTTTTTGCCTTCCTCTCTAGCCAGAGCCATGGCTGCCTTCCCTAGATCTCTTGAGTGTATATTAACAACCTTTTACAGAAGCCAGACATTGGCTGCTGTGGTTCCCCTGCTTTACCTGTGGCAAGTTAAGGTGTTAGGTCTGATGTGTCAGAGTTTAGATGAGGGATTTGTATGGGATGGTTTGGACAGGGGTGATTCTGCCTCAGGGCTGGATGGGATGACCTCTGGAGGTCCCTTCCAGCCCTTCTTCTTTGACTCTGATTTCTATGATCAGGAGGGGAGCAGAAGGCAGTGCACGCAGGGTACAGAGCAGCAGATGGGGCAGGGAGCAAGAAGCAAAGCAGCAGATGAGGCAGGGGTACCAGGGAGCAGAGTGGCAGACTGGGAAGTGCATCAGAGTGGTACTAGGGGAGAGTAGGAGCTGATGTTGACCCCCCACTGGCTTAAATTGGTGCTGTCCTTGGGATGGGTGACAGGCTGGTACAAATCCCTGTTGCCTTGACTCTCGGGTTTGCATTTTTAAACCAGCAGGAGAACTTTTGGAGAATTTTTTGCTCTCCAATTTTTGCTCAAAGAAGTCATTTTTTAAAAAGTTCATTGATGATTCTTTTTCTACTAAACCATTTCAGTATGCTGTCTGAATTTGTAGGCAATTAACTATGAATATTAATTTTTGTTAAAAGGATTAAATCCATGGATGAAATTAGTGGCCAAACTTCTATTGATTTTAGTGTGGCCATGATTTCATTGAGCACAGGGTTTCACCTTTTGTCTGTATTGTAAACTGCAGCACTAGTAGTCAAAGCCACTTAACTCAATTAACTTATCATCCTCCAAGTGACTGATGGTTCAGTCTAAATGCTATTTCTTCAGTTGCAAATCATCCCTTTTTAGAGTCATATGAAGAAAGAGCCATGCAATAAATTACTTGACTGACTGCAATTGTAGTAATTTTCTAGAACAATGAAAGCCAACCTTTTGGCAGGCATGCCACAAATTAGCCCTGCATCCTCCCCAAGTTGCCATTCTGATTCCCTTCCTCTATCTGATCTGCTTTGCTTTTTGCTTTCTGCCCTGTCTGCCATTGGGCTGCCTGTCTCCCTCCCCCTGCCAATCTGCCCCTCCCTGCACATAGAGACTGCAAACTTGTAGCACATGTGCCTTAGGTTGCCCCTCCTAGTAGGCTAAAATAATCTGTGGCTCCATGGAAGCCAGGGAATTTAGCTCTCCAAATGCCCTGTTAATGGAAACAGGCTCTTTCTGTTGACTGGGGCTATGCAAATTATCTAATTAACTCACCCAGCAAATGAAAGTGATGGAGGAGCCTACTAAATTTAAACCTATGGCCTGGCACTAACTTGGTGACAAAGGGACTTGGACAAATTCAACAGACTGTTATAGATTGGAAACAACAAGACTATTATTATCACAGTATTAATTAACAAACAACAATGAACAACATCAAATACAGAACTAATCAGCAGGGAAGGGAAAGAAACCAAAGGATTACAGGGGAGAGAGGAAAAGCCAGAGAGCAAAGATCCCTCTCTCCCTTCACACTTGCAACAATGCTGTGGATGCAGGCACAGGTCTCACAGGCTCTATTAGCCACAATAATGAGTCAATATAGTTTTTCTCCTCCCTCCCAGGAGTATTCCTCTCGTGCAGAGGCTCCACTCCTTTAATAGGGATGGGTAATATGTTACCCTCCAAAGGTGGTGATTATCAGCAACTGGTGATTAGCCAGTCTGGGACTGACCACAACATCTAGTAGGGAGCTTTGCCAGCACCCAGTGAAGATACACTCAACAATCAACAACTTTTATCCAAACCCATGGATAATGCCAATACATCCATCCACTCCTCTCAAATGAATCACACTAATTGCACACTCACACACACAGACCTACACCTTCAGTCACACGTCGCCAGTCACACACCAACTGTGCAGAACCTCAGGCTCCGGCTCTTTTATAGCCCTCTAATCACACCACTTTTCCATACCAGTTGTACTTTTATGATTTATGCCAATCATTCCTTCAAACAACACACACACCTGTCAATCACTCCTTTGATACTTCTTTCAAACTTCATCCAGTCATGAGGTTAATCACCTCAGGGAGTGAATCTCTTCTCTCAATTTTTGGTGCCAAAACCTGTTTGTCACTTTTACGCCAACTGGTCATGCTCAAAACTTTTAAGTAGGACAGTAGTTCAAAAGTTCAGACTTTCTCAAACCTACTGGTCCTGAATAATATAGAGCATGCACAACTTTAACATAAGTAATACAACCAAGGTCATGGACACTGAGATCTAGGGTAACATTTCAATTCAAAGACCTTTTTTTTGAAGCAGGAAAACATACAACCAATGTATGTAAACGTATACATAGATGCTAGGGTCGGAAGGGACCTCAATAGATCATCGAGTCTGACCCCCTGCATAGGCAGGAAAGAGGGCTGGGTTCAGATGACCCCAGCTAGATGCTTATCTAACCTCCTCTTGAAGACCCCCAGGGTAGGGGAGAGCACTACCTCCCTTGGGAGCCCATTCCAGACCCTGGCCACTCTAACTGTGAAGAAGTTCTTCCTAATGTCCAATCTAAATCTGCTCTCTGCTAGCTTGTGGCCATTATTTCTTGTACCCCCCGGGGGCGCCTTGGTGAATAAATACTCACCAATTCCCTTCTGTGCCCCCGTGATGAACTTATAGCCAGCCACAAGGTCGCCTCTCAACCTTCTCTTGCAGAGGCTGAAGAGGGCCAGGTGCCCCAGTCTCTCCTCATAGGGCTTGGCCTGCAAGCCCTTAACCATATGAGTCGCCCTTCTCTGGACCCTCTCCAGGTTATCCACATCTCTCTTGAAGTGTGGCGCCCAAAACTGCACGCAGTATTCCAACTGCGGTCTGACCAGCGCCCAATAGAGGGAAGTATCACCTCCTTGGATCTGTTCATCATGCATCTGGTGATGCACAATCAAGTGCCATTAGCCTTTCTGATGGCTTCGTTACACTGCTGACTCATGTTCATCTTGGAGTCCACTAGGACTCCAAGATCCCTTTCCACTTC
>NW_005842456.1:741580-745559 GCF_000455745.1 Alligator sinensis | reverse complement strand
TGCATCCTTGACTAATCGCCTGAGTTCATTGAAATCAGCTTTCCTAAAGTCTAGCACTTTCACCCTACTAGTTACCTTACCCACTCGACGTCTTATGATGAATTCTATTATTTGGTGATCACTGACCTCCAGGTGACTACCAATCTGTAGGTCCCCTACCATGTCATCCCCCGTTGCCAATACCAGGTCCAGTAAGGCATTCCCCCTAGTGGGACCGTGTACCTCCTGCGTCAGGTGGAGGTCCTGTACACGGGATAGGAACGTGCATGAACGGTGGGACTTTGCTGTCTGTGTCTCCCAGCAGATGTCTGGGTAGTTTAGGTCCCCCATGACTACCACCTCCTTAGTTTTTATGGTCTCTGAGAGCTGCCTCAGGAGCCCCGAATCTAGTTCTTCCCCTTGGTGTGGGGGTCTGTAGCAGACCCCTACCACCAAATCCCTTTCTCCTTGCCCCCCATGTAACTTAACCCACAATCCCTCTACTTTCTCCTCCTTTGATTCCGTCTTGAGGGTCAAAGTATATTGCTCATTGACATAGTAAATTCATAGTTTCATAGTTTCATAGTTTTAGGGTCGGAAGGGACCTAATAGATCTTCTAGCCCGACCCCCCGCCAGGGCGGGAGAACAACAAAAAACCCTAAAAACAAAAACGGGACTCAAATGAGTCCAGCCAGGTAGGCATCCAGCCTCTTCTTAAAGACCCCCAGGGTAGGGGCCAGCACCACCTCCCTTGGAAGGGATGTCTAAATTAGATATTTAGATATCCCTTCTATGTTTAGATATCCCTTCTATGAATAAATATCTAAATTAGATATTTATTCATAGATTCTAGGGTTGGATGGGACCTCAGTGGGCCATGTAGCCAGACCCCCTGCCCCAGGCAGGCAAGAAAAGGGTCACCAAACCTGGGATCATGTGATTTCAGCCAGGTGCCTATCCAGTCTCCTCTTGAAGACCCACAAGGATGGAGCAAGCACCACCTCCCTTGGAAGCCCATTTCAGATCCTGGCAACCCTGACCATGAAGAACTTTTTTCTAATGTCCAATCTAAATAAAAAAATCAATTGGCCCCTTTTCTATTTACTCTTTCTCACCATAGCTCTGCCCCACTTTTGTATGCAGTTTGCTAGAGTATTACTTGGGCAATTAAAGATATGAACTTCTTCCAGGTGTGAGGGACTGGTGCCTCCTGAATCAAGGGCGGGGCACTGACAGAAGCCGCTGACAGCAGCAGCCCTGTCAAAGGGGGCACCAGCCCTACCCACAGAATGAGTGTCAGCCATCAGGGGGACACCAGCCCCGTCAGGGGGGGCACGTGCACCCCTGTGCACCCCCTACCAGTCACTTATGCTTCCAGGGGTCCAGAATTTACATTTAACCTGCCAATTATTGATGCTCAGAAGTTCATATAAGAAAGATCTTCATATTTGTAATTTCCTTCAGGGCTGAATCTTTGGCTGAGGGGAACCAAAAGTTACTATCTTTATATTAAGAACTGTATAAAACTTAACTTCAGTGATCCTCGTCTTTGAAGTTCTCTAGTTTTAGTTGTGGTTTGTATTTATTTCAGCACTATTGTCCACCTGTATTTATACAACTAAAAAAAAAGGGATAAGAATGCATCCTCAAGCATTTATTTTTCCAAGACCTCAAACATTTGATTGAAGAAAAAGGTACAAGAGGAACTGTAATCAGCTATAATGGACGGCTACCCTTACTCATTGAAGTAGTTCTAGTGGTTTCTGAAAGACTGGCCCTTACATGGCATACTTATATGTATCTCACTTGTTAATATATGGTTAATTAAGCATGTAAGCCATTTCTTTAACCTTTACATTTTGGGCAAAGAAAAGTACCCTGTACCCTCTTAGATCAGGTTCTGCCTGCACTCTCAGATACAAGCTGTGCTATTCCAACTACAGTTTGTAGAGGTAATTGTGGAGTGGCTACACACTAAGCTATGTTTCCAAGTCTTTTATCTTTGTCCATTTTAAGTCTCCAAGGCTAGTTAGATGAGCATCCCTGGGGGGAGCTGGAGGAGTGGGGGTGAGAGCAAAATACTTGCATAATCCTGAAGGGGAAGGTAATGTATATCTTTCAAAAATAATAATAATAATAATAATAAAAGGAACTGCATAAAGATTTGGAGAAAGGACATTGTGGGTTCATCCAAATGAGCACGTATGCACCTGTTGTGGTGTCGTAAAGCAGTTTGAGATGTCGCAGGAGGCATGCTAAGACCAAAAAAATGTTCCCTGAGCTGCATATTTGCAGTACGGACTCTAAATTTGATACCGGGATATCCTGGTATCACAACAAAAAAACATGCAGAAAAGAAGTGTCATTGGCTGAGTCTTCCAGAGAGATGCTCTGGCACCTGGCCAGAGTATCTTTGTGGTTGCCCTGTGCCCTGCTGCTCCAGCATACTGCCTCATGCTGGGGCAAATAGGAGCGGAGCAAGGCTGCAGCAGTGACCCAGACCCAGGCACTGTCCCAGGTGAGTAGGGACATGAAGGTGGGAGAACTGTGTGGTTTCTGGCAGGGGGGAGGTTGTAGGTATGGGGTGTGTGGGTGGTTATGTGGGGGGGGAGTGGCAAGGGTGTAGGAGGGATGTGGGGTTTGTGGGGGGATTTGTAGTTGTGAGGTTTGTTGTGGGGGGACAGATGGGGGAGGCTGCCACACTCCCACCCCCCTCGGTGTACAGCTCCCGGTGCTGGCAGCAGCAGCCAGCTGGGCCGCTGGGGCCATGGCTCACTGTAAGCACACCCCGTGGCAGCATGGCACTGCCTGACCCAGGGTCAGCACATGGTGAACAGAGCTGGCCTGGCCCAACCTGGCCTGCCCTGCTACACTCACCTTTGGACAGGACTGGGACAGCTCCTACCACCAGCCATGGGTCTTGTGCGAAGGCACGCACTAGCAGGGCAGGCCAGGTAAGGCCAGGCCAGGTCAAGCTGGCTCCGTTTGCCATGTGCAGACCCCAGGTCAGGCGGCACCACACAGGTGCAGGGTTGTGGTGCAGCGGGCCATGGCCCAACCAGCCCAGCTGGTGGATGCTGCCAGCACTGGGGCTGTACACCACATGGGGGGTGGGGGGGGGGCATGGGGCAGCCCCCCCCACCCACAAACCCCATCCCCCCACACCCACCCACTCTCCCCAATTCCCCCTCACCTCCACACCCACCTACACACCCCACATCCCCCCACACCCACCCACATACAATTTGCCCCACACCAAGGTGTGTGTTTAGGCACGTGCGCTGAGGCACAAATCTCTGGCACAATTTGTAGCGCTGTTATTTGAGCTGTTGCAAGCACATGTGCCTGCAAGTGTGGACATGCCCTGTGTGTTTGTTGATAACACCAAGGACATACATATATGTTCTTTAAATCATAGATACATGTATTTAATATCTTTGTATTAAATTGAAACAGAACTATTTTCTTATGTAATAACAGAATGTTCTGTGCTTTTTCATTATTATATAATTGGGAATTCCACATATTTAGGGAGAGTAAGATATTAGTATCAAAATCTGACAGGCTGATTAAAGAGCAGCATTTTCTTAGTTTCTCAGCTGCCAAGCCTTTTGTTCCATTTCCTGGTACTGGAAATTGTTTGAAAGGAGATTTAGAATCCACTCCTAACTAATTCAGGGATGTGATGGGAATACAATATGTTGCCATAACAGAAAACATGTGTTCTCAAGAGCTATTTGAAGATGCCATTCAGAAAACCAAAGATGATGAGGTACATTGCAAAAGCAGTACATTCTCTCTCTTATGCTGAGACTCTTTACCTTCACTTTTCCTTCACACACACTTCAGTTGCACTCTCCCTTCTCCTCCTAACTTATATCATTAATATACTGGAGAAAATGTGACAGCAATGGAAGCTTGGAGCAGGATCTGTGAAATCCAGAATGGGAATTTTGACAGCCCAAACAATAATCAAATGAGTTTTGTCTATATTATGCT
>NW_005842456.1:724073-741549 GCF_000455745.1 Alligator sinensis | reverse complement strand
GGAAACTCTGAAGAGTGCAGAAGACAGGAGCAGATCTGGGATTTTCAAAATGGAGATGCAGTGGAGAACTCATGGGTCTAGAGCAGGGGTGGGCAAAATGTGGCCTGCCAGGTCATTCTATCCGGCCCGTGGGGCCCCTAAAAAAATTTAGAAAATTAATATTTATCTGTCCCTGGCTGCCTATCATGCAGCCCTTGATGGCTTGCCAAAACTCAGTAAGCGGCCCTCCGCCCAAAATAATTGCCCGCCCTTGGTCTAGAGAGTGCAACTAGTGCCTGAGACCAGAGCTCGTAGTGGTGGAGAGCTCACTGTAGGTGCAGGTGCTCAACTTCCAGCCCATGGGCTGGATCCGGCCTGTGGAACTATATCATCCAACCCATAGTGTTCCCTACAGTTTCAGAAACTTGGCAGTAGGGTAGCAATTAAGACTGCCACTGGGACCCTGCTGCCAAATTTCCAAGCCCTATGCAGGTAGATCAGGCCCCAGGCAGGCTATTGCATTGCGGCTGGATCAGGACCCGCACACCAGATCTGGCCCATGGACCAATCTGGCATCGCTCATCTAGCCCACAGGATGAAAAGATTGGGCACCACTGCATTATGCAGCTAATATAGGGTATGAATACACCACTGTACTCCCCTGAATCTGCCTCTGGGGGAAGATATTCCAAACCCTGTGTAAAAATGTACAAAATCAATTCTGGAGAAAATATGGGATTGCTTGGAACAAGCAGTGTAATAACATGAGTTTATACAACTTCATTCTTTCTGCACTAGATTCAAGAGTCTTTTTTGAAAATCAGCATGGTCACATACTTTTTGTTCCATGACAAGGTGCATACTATATGTTCCCTGCTTCTTGTATTGAATTTGCTGTGTATAGAAAGTAAAAACTGACACACTGTGGCTAATGAGGAAAAGCTGAAAGAACTAGGGTTATTTAGCCTGGAGAAGAGAAAACTGGGGGGATTTGGTAACAGTCTTCAAGTACCTGAAGGGTGATTATAGAGAAATGGAAATGGGCTTTTCTCTGTGGTTGTGTGGAACAGGACTAGGAGCAATGACTTCAAGCTGCAGCATGGTAAATTTAGGTTGGAGATTAGGAGGGACTTTCTGACAGAGTGGTCAAGCATTGGAACAGGCTACCTGGAGATGTTGTGGAATCTTGATCCTTGAAAACTTTCATAATCAGCTGGGCTTAGTCAGGGATGATCCTACCTTGAGCAGGGGGCTGGATTAGAAGACCTTAAGAGGTCCCTTCCAGCCCTACTTTCCTATGATCCTATGATTATATTGATGTGTTATGATTACACTGTTAGAGTTTTCCTTTAAAACAGTGTTTCTGAATCTTATTAGACTCCTGGCACTTCTCAGAAAATTCCATGTCTTAACTTTCGCTTATTTTTGACAACAGAAAAATAATGGAGAAATTAATCTATTGGAAGGAATTCAGGAAGACCACAACAGGTGAGAATTTTTTTGACACTATTAATTCCTATTTGAAAACTCCTGGTTTATCTTGTGAATCATGTGTAGATGTCTGCACACCTAACAATGCCAGTATTACCCAGGTTTTGGGCAATACTGGCATTGTTAGGTGTGCAGACATCTACACGTGATTCACAAGAAACACCCTTAAAAGGATTTCACAGCACCCTGGTTGAGAATCACTGCTTTAAAATAATAACATTAGTGTTCATTTTGAAAATATTACAAATGTATTTTTTATTAAGAATAGACAGTAAGTCATCTGATCTTCATAGTCTGCACTTGAATAAAAAAGATAAATCTGTCACCCGCAATAAAGAACCTCTAGGTGTCGCTTGAAAGTACAAAATAGAAAAAGGATTTTAAGCAGACCAAAATCACTGGCACCAAACTTCAGCAACGATCAGAGCAGTAGTAAATTACCTTGTCAAACATTTTATTATTTAGCAGAATTACATAATAGGTTACCTTGCTTTGATATTAATACAGAGTTCTGTTTCTTCTGATGGCAAATCTGAACAAGCAGTCGTACTACTTGATGTAAAGCCTAGCTAGTTTGATGTGTCATACTGAGGAATTTGTCAGTGACATTGGTCTCTTTTAGATGAATACAACAAAAAAAATCTTATTAAGAAATATATTTTAGAAGTTTTCCACAACTATCAAGCAAATTTGTTAATTTGAATCCATCTAAAGCAAAAAATCATGGAATGTTTATAAAAATCCTAAGTTTAGTCACTAATTGTTTTGCAATACATTGTGTGTCCAGTCCAGCAAAGTGCTCAAAACCCTTAATTCCTTGTATTGTACCTTGCAAAGTCAGATTTCTAGGAGTATGAAGGGAGTAGCTCTGAAGACAAGTGGAGACCCAGCCAGAACAGCTAGGGACAGGGCTGTGTGGCATGGGCCTCCATCTCCACCCCCACTGCTTACAGCTGGCAGGGGGTAGGGCTGGAGAGAGAGCTGTGCCAACCAGTGGGGGGGAAGAGGGAAGCCCCTGCCATGGAGCACCCCCAGCTGTTTGGGGGGGGGGGGGGGGGCAGTCTGCATGGCAGGGGCCACTACCACAGACAGCTGGTAGGGGGCAGGGCTAGGGAGAGAAGCTCTGCTGGGCTAGGCAGTGGGGAGGGGAGGGAGGCACAAAGCCCCCACCATGCTTCCCCCCCAACTGTGGGAGGCTGGGGTAGAGGCCTCTGCTTCCACCTCTTCCCCTCTGCTGCCACTGGCAGGGGAAGCAGGGCTGGGGAGAGATTCTTTGCTGCACCCCCCCTTCCTGCAGCTGACAGCAAGGGTAGGGGGCATGTGCCAGGTAGCCAGTCAGGGGTGGGAGTTGAGCTGCCCTCAGCAGTCTCCAGCTTACTGGGAAGCATGTGAGAGTGCCCCAGCCTGCTGGCTCCAGCGAGTGCAGGCATCTGCGTCCCCCATCTCACGGGTGAATGTGTATTCTGTTTCCTTCTGGTCCAATCTACACACTTCATAGAAAGCCATGAAAGTTGGATCAGTTCTGCCTCAGGCTTTTTGAATGTCTGTATCTAGCCTGTGGGTTCAAGTCTTGTCTGTATAGTCCCCCTTAAAGTCACGTTAAAGTCAAAGGAAAATTTCCTGTTGTTCCTCCTTAGGGATGTAGCTTAACCTCTGTGCCCCATTTTCTCCTCTGTAAAACAGGAATATTGCACTTTATGTCCCTTGTTATGCTATATTAATTAATATTTATAAATCATTTGGATGTCAAATAGAAAATTTCAAGTGGAAAGCATTATTATCCATCTTACCACTACGTGGCAGTATAGCCTATGTGTCACTCCTAACTTCTGAAAAATATTAGGGGAATACTGTTTCATGAAATGAGCATTTTACTTATAGTGGATGTAGAATGACTGCTTTTGATTTTTTCCAGTATATTATTATTTCATTTTCACAGTTAATACAATATTTGTTATGAATAAATTTTAATTACATTCTTTTTCTCTTACATAGTCTAATACTTTTGGGATACTATTGAAATGGGAATAATAATGGCAAAAGTTGTTTGGCTCTTTTATTTTATAAATCTTTATTTTATAACTATTTACTGTAATTAACAGGTAATTGGTCTTTCTTTCGTAGATTACTTTCTGCTGTAGTGTTTTGTTAGAAAAGTCTACAAATGATAGATAATTATTCTTTTATCTTTGGAGTTTTGTTTCATCTAATTGTTTTATATTAATTTTTAAAACCTGGATCATTTTGGAGTGGTTGATTCTTAATGTCTTGGTGACTATTGTTCACTATGGTCCCCAAAGTCTTCAGTCTTGTGTTCTGAATATTGTCCATTGAAGTAGAGTATTTTATCCTTTAGCAATTTACTAAGATGTGATTCTTTCCATATTCCCTTCCATTGGCTAGGTTACACATGCATCAGAACAACTATGGGCATGTCTACATGTGCACATTCACTGCACAGTAGCCAAAATTGCTGCACAGTACAGGTGCATGTTTACACTTACATACCTGTACCGTACAGTAAAAATGACAATTTATGCCAACTTGAGCATAAATTTGATACCTGCATCATGCAGGTATCAAATTTAATCCCAGTTACTTACTGTGCAGTAACATGTGTAGACACGTTACTGCTCAGCAGCCCAAGGGGCCTCCCTGCTGGGTCTGCCAAGCAACTAGGGGTACAGCCTGAGCCCAGATCCAGGACTCCTGGCTAGCTGCCTCTCCTGGCTTCAATTTGGGAGTAAAGTTAGTCCCAAGTGCTTGCAGCTATTGGCCAGAGGCTGCAGCTCCCTCCAGTGGCCACAGGGGCACATGGCAGGCTGCTCTGACCTGGGACCAAAGTCCCAGGTTGCCTTCACGTGTAGATGCTGGCCTATTCCCACTTACTGCACAGTAAATTTAAGCTAGTGTGAATGCATGTGTAGACACGCCCTATGCATGATAATGGCATTCTCAATATTTAACTTAGAGAAGCACCTTTGTAGCCCTGTATTTCTTTGTTTCATAGAAAATCAGGTTTGGAAGGGATCTCAGAAAGTCATCTAGTCCAACCTGCTGCTCAAAGCAGGACCTCCCCAACTACATCATCCTAGCCAAGGCTTTGGCTGTCTGGGTTTTAAAAACCTCCAAGGATGGAGATTCCATCACCTCTCTGGGTAACCTGTTCCAGTGCTTCACCACTCTCCTAGTGAGAAACCTTTTCCTAATACCCAACCTAAACCTTCCTTGCTGCAATTTGAGACCAATGTTCCTCGTTCCATTATCTGCTACCACTGAGAACAGAATAGCTCCATCCTCTTTGTAAACACCTTTCAGGTACTTTTGTTTCATTGTGCACATTTTTGTACAACTCCAATTTTACTTAAAAGTACGCGAACCTACTTAGTTTCATTAACATTTCTAAACTTAGCCTATATTTATTTAAAATTTAAATGTTATCTATGATTTATTCTTTCACATTGAAACAATGGAAAATTCCCCTGATTAGGATGATGATAATGGCATAGGTCTAAAGGTTTGTTGATTTTTGTCTTGTTAGAGTTGATCCTCCTGGATAAAATAGAGAGTCCTCCTGAGTCTTTGGCAAAGGACTCATTAGCTCCATCTATACAAAAGGGAAATGAAAATTATTTTTATACAGAGTATTTTGGAATTTAGCAGGCCTGGTATAGGAATAATTACATTATTTTGTAATAACTTGATAATGTACCCAAACCCACACCTAAAATAGAGTGAAAATGCAACAAAGTAAACTTCATGTGGTCAGTCAGATACAACCCCACTCACGTAGCTTACTGCTGTAGAAATCTGGTGAGAGCACTAACTGGACAAGTCTTGCCTTTATTGGCTTTTTTGGTCTTTACTAGAGGTTTGTATAGATTCGGTTATACTTTAATAACCTGGCTGCCAAAACTGAAATTCCCAGGATAGATAAGGGTTTAATTCACAAATGATGTTGCTTATAATAATCCTGCCAAAGATCTTTATGACCACTGAAGATGTCTGCTGTAGACAAGACCTGAGTCTCTCTCCCTCTTCCTCCTCCTTTATTTTTCCGGCATGAAACCAGCACTCTTGCCTTAAAACATACCTCTCTGCTTACTATTCTCTCTATTCTAACAACTTTACAGCTTCCCATTCACTTGTCTGTGAACAACTTCAAGGATCTGTCCTTGGCAGGTATCTTCACATTCCAAGACATCTCATCATTACTAACTTGCCCCTTATTTCTATGCAGATACTGTTCAGTTCTACAGTTCTCTTTATCTCCCACTTGAACCCCTGCCTTGACTTGTCATCTTCCATTTGCAAGCAAAACAATTACTTAATCATTTTAAATTTTTATCTTATTGGCAAATAGTCATTTTTTTCAATCCCCTTATTTCATTGTCCCCTTATTAACTGAGGTCCTAACTCTGATTCAGATCTCAGAAATCTAGGTGTTATCCTTGCTTCTCTTTTCATCCTGCCCATTCTTCCTTTTTGTTAAACTTTTTCTACCATTTTTGCAACATTGTCAGAATTTATGTTTACCTTGACCCCAGTCTCTTATCCTTTCCTTTACCCGTTTTTTCTTCTAACATTCTTTCTTTTATGGCCTTCCTGAATTCCCACTATGCCACCCTCAGGGAATCCAAAAAGCAGTTATTTCTTAGTGCAGAAAGAGGATAGTACAAAGGCTTTTTTGCAGGAAGTAGAATCTTGATACCAGTGTTATCTTTCACTGGTTTTAAGTTGATACAAAGCAGTAAAAATGTGAAACTAGGTCATAGCAACCAAACCACAATGAAGACAAAAGCATAGGATGCAAAACCCTATAAGCAGCAATAACAATGCAAGTGGAAAAACTAGCTTGCATAAGCATTGCCAGCCTAAGCATCGCACAATAAAAACATCAACATTAACTGATTTATTATTGAGTTTAATTTATTTGATATTTTTACCAGTTTGCTTATGAGGTGTTTGGATTGGTATTGTTTCTCCTAAGGATTTTTTGCTATGATTTTGTATGCTTTGTATCTAGTATGTTTTGGTTACTGCTTTTTTTTTCCCTATAGCATTTTACTCAAGTTCTAAAAGCTAGTTTCAGTAGCTGCCTGTCCCTGTCTATCATAATTTCAGGGTTTTTTAATTAATTTTTGTGCAGTATTTTCGCTCTTCCAGTTTTGGTCTCTTCTCCATCTCTCCTGCAATGCTTCATAGTGGGAGAAATTCTTCTTCTGTTGTTCTATTTTTTTTGAGTCTTTCTTCCTCCTTTTACTGGCTCATTTATATCTTTTAAATGTTTCTTTCCTATCTCTTATTTTTGGACAAATTACAATTTAAGGAAACATTTTCTTGAATCACGTGGGATTAAGTGGCCACCTAGATTAGAAACTGGCCCATTGACAAATCTCAAAATGTAATTAATGGGAAGATGTCAATGAGTGAATTTCTGTTGTGGTAAGATGGAGACTAGCTTTTGTCCAGTATTATTAAATATTTTTGTTAACGTAATAGGGTAAAATCTTGGCTATTAAGGTTTACAGATGGCACAAAGATCGGTGAGGCAGTAAATATGAAAATAACAGGTTACCATTATGGAGTGATTTAAATTGCAGCCAAATGCAAGGTATAATGTTTGGGAACTATGAATATAGGATAAACTTTCAAAGTGGGAGACTTTGTCCTGAAAACCGGTGCGTAGAGACAGACTTGTGAGATATTATAGTTACTTATGGCTCAGTGTTGTTCTTTGGCAAAAGAGAAGGCTAATGAGCCTTCTCATTTGGCTAATGAGAAGGCTGTCCAATTTCAGAGTGGCCAGGGGCTACATCCTGCACTGGTTATGGGCCCTGTGGCGCACACAGTGCATAGTCTGCATGCTATGACGGCTACACAAACATCCCCCTGGTATTGCTTCTCACATAAGCAACACAAGCCCCCTGGTGTCACCATGTGTGAATGAGTCTCCTTGTCCCCCGCTGCCACACAAGCAGCACAAGCCCTCCCACTGCTGTGTGTGAGCGAGCCCCCATGCTGCTGCTGCATGAGCCGCACCACCGTTACCATGCAGGCAATGAGCTTATTGGGCCTCCTCCTGCCATACTGCATGCTTTGGATACTCCAGCTGCTGTCACAACAGCAGAAGCAATGTGAGAAATGGCAGTCTAGTGGAAGTTCATGGGCTGCACTTGAATTTCTCACAGGCCACAGGTCAGTTGGACATCTGTGGCTTGATATATATAAAAAAAAGACCATATCAAATAGAAGTAAGGGAGTGGTTTTGCCTCTTTACACAGCATTGGTACGGTCACTTCTATAATATTTTGTCTAGTTCAGGGGGTGTGGACATTTGGGGGACGTAGACAAAGGTCCACAAAAGTGATTCAGGAATTGGAAAACAAGCAATGTAATATAAGACTTAAGGAAGGAGGATAAACATTTCTCAGAGAAGACTGTGATTACTACCCCTTTTATGATTATTTTTCCCTTATAAGGAGACATGACTTGAACACTTGCATTGAAGTATAAGCGTGGGCCTCTTGAGCCACTGCGTTCACTCCCCCTGCATTCGTAAACAATCATTTTACTCAAGGAATTCACTCAACTGTCATTCACTCTCCCCCACAAATAGATACTGACACAACTGATGATGGGAAGCATTTAGACCTTGCTGATAAGGACTTGAGACCCAGTGGCTGGAAGTTTAAGTTAGACAAATTAAACCTTGAAACTGGGTGCAGTTTCTGAGCTGTGTAATTAAACAGTGGAACAGCTTATCAGGCGACATGGTGGTTTCATCATAGTTTGGAGTCTTTCGGACAAGGTTAAGTATTTTTATAAAGATATGCTTTCATTCAGTTTCTGAAAGAAATACTATGGTCTTTGTATGCAGGAATTGGGCTGGATGATTGTGGTGGTTTATTCTGGCCTTGGAATCTCTGAATTTGAGTCTGCTTGTTCATCCTCTTTCTCTGTGGGCCTTGAGAAGGCCTGTATTGTCCTCAGCATGCTCAAAACACTTTCAGTTCTGCATTAAAATGTTAATTACAGTCAATTCTTATGCTTGATGGCTGGGGGGAATCAAGAAGGATTTTTTTCTAGAAATGTAGAAATCAGTCTGCCCATTACTTATATCTCCTATTATGCTTGGCTTTGATTATAAACAGTAGAGCTAAGAAATAAGTTACTGAAGAGCTGGAATCCAGGTGTTGATGAACTTTCTATTTTTAGCTTGTAGTCCAGGTGAGTTTTGAATGCACAGAAGCGGAAGATCAGGCTAGGGAGAAACTCAACCTTGGCCTGATGCTCAGGAGACTACCTGAGGTGGGCTGGACTACTTCTGGGGAGCAAGTTAAGGGGATTTTATGTGAATGGTCAGTGGGAACTAGAGCAGGAGTGGCTAACCAATGCCGATCAATGCAAGGTTCTCCACCTTGGGAAGAAAAACCCGCAGCATCCTTATAGGCTCGGCAGTGCTATGTTGGCTAGCACTATGGAAGAAAGAGACTTGGGGGTCATCATTGACCACAAGATCAAAACCAAAACGCTGGCTTGCATCCATAGATGCTTCTCAAGCAAATCCCGGGACATCATTCTCCCCTTGTACTCGGCTTTGGTGAGGCCGCAGCTGGAGTACTGCATCCAGTTTTGGGCTCCACAATTCAAAAAGGATGTGGAGAAGCTTGAGAGAGTCCAGAGAAGAGCCACGCACATGATCAGAGGTCAGGGAAGCAGACCCTATGATGACAGGCTGAGAGCCCTGGGGCTCTTTAGCCTGGAAAAGCGCAGGCTCAGGGGTGATCTGATGGCCACCTATAAGTTTATCAGGGGTGACCACCAGTATCTGGGGGAACGTTTGTTCACCAGAGCGCCCCTAGCGATGATGACTAGGTCGAACGGTCATAAACTACTACAAGACCGTTTCAGGCTGGACATAAGGAAGAATTTCTTTACTGTCCGAGCCCCCAAGGTCTGGAACAGCCTGCCACCGGTGGTGGTTCAAGCGCTTACATTGAACACCTTCAAGAGCAAACTGGATGCTTATCTTGCTGGGATCCTATGACCCCAGTTGATTTCCTGCCCTTTGGGCAGGGGCCTGGACTCAATGATCTTCCGAGGTCCCTTCCAGCCCTAATGTCTATGAAATCTATGAACCTGTAGTATGGTGGCACATGCAACCTCTGTGGTATGTGGCAGATCAGGGAGAGAAAAGGCAGCACCACAGCAGATAGAGCAGAAAACAAAGCAGCAAATTGGGCAGGGAGCACAGGGCTGGGAGCAGAAAACAGAGCAGTAGATTGTGTAGGGAGAGGGGCTTGGAATGGCTTTTAGGGAGGATGTGGCTCTAACTCGTGGCATGCTTTCCAAAAAGGTTGGCCCCCACTGGGCTAGAGAATGGGTCTGGGAATAGCCCTTTAAGTAGTATAAGTTTATCATTAATGTAGCCTCTGGAGACTGAAATACTTTAAGTTAACTAATGTTTCTAGGCCTCATGGAGTATTATCTGTGTGATATAAGTCAGACTAGATGCTCCAATGCTGACTTTAAATTATTACTATTAAATTATAAGAGTAAACTATCATGAAGCAGTTTTTCATATTTTATCTCCTTCATTTTCCAGCACTAACAAGTGTGCTTCCCCTAATCATTTTAGTCCAAATTTAGATTATATTAATACACAATTCTGGGTTTGGTGGTAGGAACAGCATATTTCATATAAAATGCACTTCATAGCCTCAGGACTGAAAAACAGCTGTGTACTTAACTTATGTACTTGTCTGAACTTCATATAAATAATCAATGTTAAGTGCACAGGGCTGTTGGTATTGTAGCACTGTAGTATCAACAGCTCCCAAACCAATTAACTTCTTTCATTTGCAAGGCTTTTAATAGCAATGCCCAAAGTGACCATTAAAAGCCTTGAAAATAAAGCGAGGTAGTCAGTTTCAGGGCTCCTGTTTCCACAGCAATGACAATGCTGTGTGTACTTAATAAACACTGTTAATAGTCTTGTCAGTTCTGTGCTATTAGCAGTCTGGAAAGAGACCACCTCTTTTCATTTTCAAGGCATCAACTAGTCACTGTTTGGGTTGCGGTTAGAAAATTTGAACAGAGGATAGGTAGCAGCTCTGAACTTGACTAGTTCCCATCATTTTCAAAGCCTCTACCATATTTCTTCACATACACATGATTTTCCTCCAAAAAATCAGCCCCCCATAATTGGGGGTATGTGTGTTAAGCAGGGAAGCTGATTTTCTGCCTGGAATAGAAGCACTCTACTTTGATTCTTGCTCTACAGAGCAGCAGCTCTGGGAGTCAGTTGACTTAATGGTTAATTGTTCTTCACAAGCATTAATGTTCATCTCTCCTTTTTAATGTCTTGATGTTCCACTAATCCAGCTGTAACCTTGGGCACGACACTACCCGCATCTTCACCTGAATAGTGTGATCCTGAGGTACCCAGTAGCTGCTGCAGGGTCCCCGAGCAGGGAGCCTCCCCTTACAATCAAACAACCTTGCAAACCATTATAAAACTATTTACAGGATTTAATTACAAGGTAACATATAACCAGTGTAATAGAACAAATGTTACCCCACATGACCTTGTGATGGTGGCTTAAGGGTTAATGCTTCTTGGATACACATTACAGTAGGGGAAGATGTACAAATTACCCAAGATAAATAAGGAACCAAGACTTAAATACATTGATACTACAACTAATAAACCATCAAGAACTTCTTTACACAGTTTATAACTTGTACACTGTGTGCACTGCCCCCTGGCTGGGTGTCTCAGGAGCAGGACTGTCTGTGTCCCTGGCACAGGATCTGTGGGCAGTCCCTGGTGCTGGCATCCCTCACACCAGCTCCAGGGGTCTCCATGCAGCAGGCGGTGGCTCCTCCCTGCCCCTCTAGCCCAGGACTCCCTCTGGCACCCTGAGTCTGGCGCCCTCCCCCGGTGCCTTTTCACTCACAGGGGAAAAAACAGTGCAGTCTCCCCCTGGCCCTACGTCCCCCTCCCGTGCTGTGCTCACCCAGCCGCACAGGGCTTGCAGGAGGGTCTTCCCAGGCTCGGAGTCTCCTCACAGGCCTGTCTCAGCAGGGCTCCAAGAGGGAGGGAGGGAGAGAGAACGAACTCAACGTAACACTCTCTGGGCAGCCTCTCGCTGCTGCTTCTGCAGGGCTTTGCCAGGGGCTCTCGGAGGAGCAGCCATGGGGAGGTCCTTTCCCTGGTCTCCAGCCTGTCTCTCACCCCGCCCTTTGTTCTCCTCCCTGGTAAAACTGCTCCCCTCTTTTAACAAAGCCTCTCAGCCAATCGCAGGCCAACACTTTCCCCAGGCTTTTCCTAAGGTTACTCATTCAAACCCTGCTGGGGTTACATCACTCCTCCCACTTCCAAGAGGGCTACCTCCAAAACAGCCTCACTCACCCTCAGGGCAAATGGTGTCCCTGCTGGGACAAACTCTGTCTCTTTTCACTCTGTCGCTCTGCAGAGCAGGCCTTCCTATCCTTTCAGGTGGGTTCATTTTTAATGCTGCTACACAGCTAACCTTTTAGATAACCAAAATAACCTAGGTAATTTTGCTGTCTAATAGCTGGTTTCTCTTCTATTTTACAGCCCTGAAGAGTCCTTATTTCTTTCCAAAATCATAGATACACTCATGGAGACTAGTCTTCAGCAGCTGGTGGGGTTTTAGTTTTAGTTAAGCAAGAAAGGGAGGGAGAGTGATCTGAAGATTAGACTCTGTTTCCGCTCTTCATCACCTCTGGACACCCCTTCACTCACCTCAGGATTGCTGTTCTTAGACAAAATAAGTAAATACATAAAAAAAAAAACAGTTTGAACAGGAAACTGCAGAACAAGAAATCATTCACAAACTGACTGCATTAAGTATGGTCTAAACTGAATTATAGCTTCATATTTTATTACCTAGTTTAGCTTTTGTGACCCTCTTTATTCCTATGGGTTTACTACTCATTTGCCTTTATTTTCTAGCACTGTCTGCCTTCCCCTATCTCTCTCTCTCCACCCCACACTCCCTCCCTCCCCCCAACTTCTTTGTCTTTTATTTTCTAATTTATCTCTCCTTCTTATGGTCTGCATTCTGCATGTTCTTTCACGGTTCCTGGTGAAATGTGCTTGGGCTCACGAAAGCTTGTGCTCATGGGCGACTGGTGCCCAGTGACCAGTCAGCCCGCTCGGTCGATCCTGCTGACTGGTGGGGGAGGGTCCCCCCCCCCCCCCCCAGCCGATCGCTCCAGCCAATCACTGCAGCCACTTCCAGAAGTGGCTGCAGCCAATTGCTCCAGCTGTGGTCACTTCTGGGAGCACAATGGCACTCCGCTCCCCGGCCAGTGCTTGCAGGGGGGCACCAGCACTCCCACCTGCCCCCCTGCCCATTGCCTAAGCAGTGAGTGCGGCCAGTCAGGGGGTGCACATGCACCCCAGTGCACCCACTATGCGTCGTTACTGCTTGTGCTATATATCTATGTATCTTATTTAGTTAAATCTATAAAGGTCATATCTTCCCTGTCTTCTGACTGATTTCAGCTAACTACTTCTCCCTACTCTATTTAGCCATAACTCTGAAAAAAATCTTTTTTTCTGCATTCTGTTTTTCAAAAACAAGGTGCGTATTATACCATTATACCCTGGGACATGTTCTATGTGAGAAAATGTGGTAATTGTAGCCCTTTGACAGCAGTTTTCCCTTCACTATATCTGACACAGCTGAAAGGTATTGGTTACAAAGTAAATAGTTACAGTTAGTATGCAGTTAACTGAAATACAGGTAAGTTATAAAGTGAACAGTGAGGGCTCTCACACACGTTACATTTTTTGTGCAATTGGGACCCGGAAAGTGCTCTACAGCCATGCCATGACACACGTGCACAGATGCGGAGTGCTTTTAAAATGGCCCATCACGTGAAAAATTAACCCTCCTCAAATGAGGTATTAGATGAAGGCGCTCTGCTTTAGAGTGCCATAGGGAACTTGTGTTCCCTAGGGTTAATTTTTCATGCACTGTGGGCAGGGCTGATGCAGCCCAGCTCGGCCCCCCTGGGCTGTCAGCAGGGGAAGGGGAAGGGAGGGAGCAGTACCAAGCTGCAGACTGTGGTTTGCTGCCTGGCTGAAGGTGGAGGAGGGAGGGGAGTGAAACGGGGTCCCTTTGCCTTGTGCCTACCCAGCTGGGATGGTGGCATGGACCCATGAGGTGAGGGGGCTTGGTTTCATCCCTCCTTCCCACCCCCAGCTCAAGCTAGACAAAGCAGAGAGGCAGAAGGCAGCAGCATGAACTGCCAGCTTGCCTGGCCTGAGCTGGAGGGGGTGGTGGAACAGGGTCCTCTTGCCTCAGAGGCCTGACCTAGCTTTCCCCAGTACCCCAGCCAAGGTAGCTGGGGGAAGGCTGTGAGGCGAGGGGGCTTTGTTCCACCTCCCCATCTCCATCTTCAGACAGGCAGCAAACCCCAGCTGGCAGTACCGGTAGGGTGGAATGGGGTGGGGTGGGGGCTTCAGGAGCACCCCCAGTTGCTGGCCAGGGCTGGTGCAGTCAGGCTCTGGCCCCCCCTGCTTCCCCCCCCGATTCAACATGTGAACATCTGTTGGGTTGGGGGATGGGGGTAGGCTTTAACACATGGTGCTTTATATAAAGCGTCATGCGTTAGAGCACAGCCAAGGTACATCTGTCAGCACCCTGAGTCTGAAAGATGCTATGCACCTACACAGTTTATACACTTAACAGATAGCTGGAACATATTCCAAATAGCTGGAATATGTTACAATATAAACAGTAAGCAACAAATTGAGACTGGCACTGTGTTATGCAGCTAAATGAGTTATGTATAGACTTAGTATGCATAGAATACACTAGTAACAATAGTAATCTCACTGTAACCTTAAACATGAACTCAGTGTGACAGTTGAATGCCATTTCATGTGTACAAGTGTAGCCGACTTGGATATTCTTTCCATACTCTCCTACAACACAAAATTCAGCTTAAAGGCAGAGAATTTAGATTGATTTTAGTTGCTCCAGGGTTAATTAGGAGATTTTTTCTGATAGTCTTATTAAAATATATATTTAGTTCTTACAATTTTCAACTTTTTAAAAGAAAATTATGTCTAAAATATTTTTTTAAAGTACAGCAAAATTCAGGAGTGATTATAATGAAAAAAATTGGACTGACAGTGAAACCAGTTTCTGATGATACACAGCAAGAATATAGGTTCCTAAGTCGTTTGCAGCCACGAATACATGAATGCATAAGCAAGAGAAGAGAACCTCAAGAGAAGAACCTGGAAAAAGCACATTGTGGCAGGTACACAGAAATGAGCAGGCTGCATTAAATTGTTGCAAATGAGAGCATGGACCTGGGGCATTTACCCTGGATCAGGGGATGTATCCTTCATGCATGTCATGACAAAGTAGTGAAAGTACATTTGGCAAAGGCCAAAGGAAACTGTGCCAGACCATGTGCTTTGCCATTGTTCACCAGGAGGCTACCATCAGAGATCCTGCTGGAATGGCTGGGTACAGCTACTTATTTGGGAACTAAGGAAAAGCAGCCATCCATGGCTGTATAATAACTTGGCTAGGATACTTCCTGTATCTTAAGTTCCAATTTTTCTTTTGAGTGAATGTGATCTAGTTCTGTTGGTCTATAATTGCTTGTCTTCAGTGACTAGCATCTATCCATGTTATTGCTATATTAAAAAAATGTAATTTGGGCTTGGGTATGAAAGGGATTGGCAGCATATGTATAAACTGATGGTGGTCTGTTATGATTCATCTGTGCTGCTAATAGTGGTGGAGAGAAATACTGTTTATTGCTCTTTTGGCTGCACTGTCAATCCTGGAGGCAGATTACTACAATAAACATCTGTTGCATGGAATCTCTGCCATTTGAATTTGGTGTACCTGGCGTTAAGGAGGAAGGAAAACATGATATGGTCCCAGGTGGCCGCAGGGCCACTTAATTTATGTGCATGTCTGTCAGAGCATGCCCTGCCTGCTAGGTAGTAACACTAGGAAGGGTGTGCAGCCTGCCACAAGACTTGGCCTCCAGTCTCTGCAGGGTGGAAGGAAGGAGGCTGGTAGTCTCTGCACACAAGGTTGGATGCCATCCATGCTGCGAGACTGAGGGAAGGGAGGATATGCAGAAGGAGCATTTGGTCATATCATATCACCTATGGCAGTAACCCCCAAGCACAGCAACATAAAGATGTTGGCATGCACAAACAGCTAATCCAAACATCCTGCATACTTACTATTATCACCAGCATCTCTGCTGCTGATCTGGATGATGTTGAAGTCTGGGGGCTGCTTTGTGACTAGCTGGCTGCTGGTGGACTGGGAGGCTCCAGTATCCATTTTAGTATTATTGGTTAAATCAGGGCTGTCCAATTTTGACAAGGTGCCAATGCACAATGTACACTGTGGGGGCGAACCCCCAGAATCCATTCCCACTGCAGAAGCAGCACTGGCAGTACAGTGCACGACTTCTTCCCCCTCATCCCTCTGCTTTGTGGACAGCGCCAATGGTGCATGTGTCCGCCTCTGGACTGTCTCCTGCTGCACTGCAGGAGAAGCAGCTACAGAAACCTATGGCCTCCAGTTGAACAATCCTAAATATCTGGACTCCTGGGTCTTGGGCCATCTTTCATTATGCCATTTTCAGGACTTGTGATCATACTGAGGTCCACCCGCAGATTTGTCCCCAAACTGGCATAAAATTGTCATTCCCTAGCAAGATCTCTGGTGCACTTCTTTGTAGTATGGAGCTGGAGCAGAGAAAATGCCTGAGTAGCTGTTAATGATACTTTCTTACATGAGCTCTTTGATGCAATACTACAAGGTATCATCTTGGCTCCCCTTTACTGCTATCTGAGGGGCTATGATTTTACATCCATATTCCTGTGATTCTTCCTGAGAGTTTGCTGGATCTTTGCCCACTTCTGTATAGATCCAGTTGCTGCAGTGGTGATTGACTTGGGCAGACTTGCTGGCATTGAGGTCATAAATATTAGAGTAAGGTGGTGTGAGTGGGTTTTTAAGGTCTGAGCCTTGGAGTATCCAAGCAGAAAAAGAGCAGAATATGGCCATGCACCAAAATTTAAAGTGGCCCCAAAACACAGATGTAAACAGACCAATCTAGTCTGCAAGGAAACAAAGAAATGTGGGAAGGCAACTGGCTGATTGATTACCTAAATCAGAAAAGGGCTACATACAAACAGAAACAGTGACATATGGAAACATGAGATAATTACCCTTGATTTATCCACAGGTAAATTAGCCACTCTTGTGGTGGGGCTACATTACTTCCAGGGTTGTCATGTCACATGTTTACAAATGTTTTGTTTTGGAGTTTTCAGTCCCCTTTTCACGGCCTGTTTCTTTGTCCACAGCATACATGCTATAGCAGGGGTGGGCAAAATACAACCTGCAGGCTGGATCAGAACCACGAGGCCATTCTATCCGGCCTGCAGGGCCCCTAAAAATTTTAGAAAATTAATATTTCTCTGTCTTTGGTTCCTGTCAAAAATGACAGGAGCCAGGAGTAGTAGGACCCAAGGGAAGCCTGGCAGGCTCCCACAACTGCAGGGCCCTCCCAGCCCCACCCCCCCAGCCGGAAGCTATGTGGCTGCCCCGCACTGAACCTCAGGTAAGCGGGCGGGAGGGGGGGTCCAGGGCAGGGAAGGAGCCTGGGGAAAAGCAGCCCTTCACCTGCCCCGTGGCTGGTGCTCCCTGCTGCAGCCACTTGCAGCCTGCTGTCCTGAGCAGGCACAGGAAGCCCCAGGTGGGCTATGAGCAGGGGCAGCATAGTGTGGCTGCCACAGGGCGGGCATGGGGCCGCTTTTCCCACGCTCAGCACTAGCTTGTTGGCTGCTGCTGCCCGCCCAGCACCGCAAGCAGGGGTGCCGCTCTGCTGGAACCAGCGCAGGGCCCAGGCTGGCAGCGGGAGTGAGTTACAAGCTGGTGCTGAGCATGGAAAAAGCGGGCCCTTTCCCGCCCCGTGC
>NW_005842456.1:710905-723349 GCF_000455745.1 Alligator sinensis | reverse complement strand
GTGGTCCCGCTCTGCTGGAACCCGCCCAGGGCCCAGGCTGGCAGCAGGAGTGAGTTACAAGCTGGTGCTGAGCATGGAAAAAGCGGCCCCTTGCCTGCCCCGTGCCCAGCGCCCCCACACTGCAGCCACCCACAGCCCGCCTGAGGCTGCCTGTGCCTGCTCAAAACAAAACGAAGGCAGGGGGTATATGGCAGGATGCCCTGCTTGTGCCCCTTGCCCCCCCCCAGTCCTGCTGCCCCTTGCCCCCCACCCAAAGCCCCTGCTTCCCAACCCAAGCTCTGTAGCTGTCATCAGCTACCTGAACCTGGGCCAGCTGCAAACATCTGCTGCCTCTCTGCCCCGGCCCTCGCCTGTGCCTACTCAGGACAACCCCGCACAGGCTGAGAGCGGCTGCAGCAGGGAGTACGGGCCATGGGGTGGGTGAGGGGCTGCATTTCCCTGCGCTCTGCACCAACTCCTTCCCTGCTGGTAAGCAGGGGGTCGAGGCTGTGCGCTGCCCCCTGCCTGTACCACGGGGCTGGGGGGCACTGGGAGTGAGCGGGCGGGGAGCTAGCAGGAGCACGGGGCCCGCACTGGTGTGCCCCGGGGCGAGTGCCAGCAAGGCCCAGAGCACAGCGGCAGGGGCACAGGGTCCCAGCTGGCAGGGGCTCTATGGAACTGGGCCAGCTCCCCCCTCTCCCTGCTGGTGCAGCCCAGCCCGCTCCACAGACCCCTGCCAGCCTGTGCCCCACTTTGGGCCCCACCGGTGCTGGCCCAGGGACATTGGTCCCAAGATGGTGACCAGGGGGCGGGGCACCTTTCAAGGGGCAGGGCTACCCATGCAGCCCTCAACAGCTTGCCAAAACTGGGTAAGCAGCCCTCTGCCGAAAACAATTCCCAGTCCCTGTGCTATAGTATTCTAAGGTAGATAAATGTTCTGCCATTTGTTTGTTTGGAGCTTTTTTGTTGTTTTGGGGTTTTTTGCTAGAGTGTCTTTGGCAAGTTTTCTGACCAAAAAGAATTCACTGACAGCATTTTGCTGACAGAAGCATTCACAACCATCTCATAATGGCTGTATTGCAGCTGTGAATTTCAACACCCTCTTTGGGATAGGGCTTTGTCCTTTTAGAGAAACCTTTGGAATGATGATTTGTGCCAAAAATACTTACAAGCTAAAACACAATTATAGTCATCCTAGCTGAAATTTCTGCACATATTAACAGATTGACCCTTATGAAGAAATAAAGATAAGATATTTTAATTCATAGACCCTGTTTCAGTTAAAAAAACACCTGATATGTATTCACAATATCACTGCATCCCTCAAACATAAAAAAGGAAAAAGGTGTTTTCTAACATAGTTGCTGTTCCTAGTATGAGGTGCTGTGAACCCTCAATCATCATTAAAAAATATGGAAGTTGACAGATGCCAGTTTCAATTCACTTGTATTGCTACAGCAGGAGACAGACTTAAGTTTTACTGGAGCACTGCATACTGGTATAATGGAGCACTGCATACTGGTATAATTTAGTATTGATATAATTTTAAAATCTTTCCATAGTCATAGAGAATGGATAAAGCTTCCCTAAAAGTAAATAGTCAAGTCATAAAATGTGTATTTTATGTTTGTACAAATTAATTCATCATACTTTTAATCAACAGTTCTCCATAAGAATTTTTTATTTGGGTAGCATGCCTTTCTCACCTTGCTCATACAAATAATATATTGATGTCTTTAAAGTCAGTCAGATGACAAAGGCATGGATGATTTGGCCTTTTGTGTGAGGCTGATTTAGTTAGCAATATTTTCATATTTGATTCAGAATTTCATGAGCTTTATGATACTGAATTCAAACCAAACAGGGCTACCTGTCAGGACCAGGGTGAGGGTAGTCATGATTAGGAGCCAGAGATCAGGGGAGTAGGGCCTAGAAAGTAGGCAGTAACTGGAGATAAGGTAAGGAATGAACTAGGGTAGGAGTGGAAGATAGGCAAAAGCAAGATCCTGGATAGAGGGAGAGACAAATCTAGATGATAGAGACCAAGTGTAGCTGCAAACCTGTGAAACACTGAACAGCTTGTTGCTGCTTTTTTTTGTAAGATCCTTCAGTGGCTGAGCTGCTTCCTGCAGGCTGTAAATCAATGAGAAAAAAGGTACAATAGCCAAGGCAAAGAGCCTGAAGATGTGGCACAAGAGACTATGTGATACCAGTCCTGTTTCAAGAGCCTGCTTAGTGGCATGATTACACTACGAGGATGTTTCCATTGAGCCCTGCTTCATTGCCAGCTGTGGGGTGGACCCAGAGTCATCTCAAGACGGTGATGAAACCTGGAGGACCATGACGAGGCTCTAGTCCAGGGGTGGGCAAAATATGGCCCACGGGCCAAATCTGGGGTGCAAAGTGATTCCATCTGGCCTACAGCGGGTCCCTCTGCCCTGCCCAGCTCAGGCACAGGGGGCAGCTTGGACCGTGGCAAGTGCAGCCGATTCTACCATCCCCAGGCATAGAGGTGCCACCTGGCACAGAGTGCAGCCCACCCTATCCCCACCATGCACAGCTCTCAGACATGCAGGCAGTGGGGTGGGGGCAGCAGGGCTGGGATGGTGCAACAGCCAGACTTGTCTTCTTGGCAGCCCCTCTGGCAGCAGGTTTTTCTGGCTGCCATGCCGCCTCCAGTGCTGCGGAACCCAGCCCTTGTGCCTGGGCAACCCGGCCCATCTGTTCCACTCCTGCTGCCCAGGGCCCTGGAAAGAGTTGGTGGGCGGGCAGGGGAGACCAGATCATGGCCCCTGTGGGCAGGGTGCGCTTGGCCAGGTGGATAGGACGGGGCCACAGTAGGCAGCGAGTGGCATCTGGGAGCAGGCTGGACAGGTCCAGGGCCAGGATCGCAACAGAAAGGTGACAGTGAAAAGCCACAGCCTGGGGCAGAGCTGCAATCCACTCCCTGCATATCCCTCCAGGGATGATAATAAAGTACAGATAAGATATAAATGACCAAACAGTACAGAGAAAGCACATCAAGCAAGTGATTAACATTTATAAAATGAAATTGCATCTAAAGAAATAGTAATCTTATTAATATTGGGGGAAAAATGAAGTTAATTTAGCCTCTATCAGTTGGCCAGCTGGAAAAGAACTTCTCACCTACATTTTAAATTAAGTTTTAAAAGAGCACTTAGCTCATCTGCAAGAACTATAGTTCAAGGCTGAAGTGCAAAGATTCTGAGATGGACTCAGATTATACCCCATTACATGGCTTAGTATTGAAAAGCTGTTCCTAATAGGTTCCTACTCTAATTAACATTCATATGCCTATTTTTATCTTATTTTTAAGCTGTATGTTGTCCTAAACCAGAGCTAACTGGTACAAAACCACTAAATGCACTCTAAGCAACCTTCAGCCTACTTCTTTGGCTGAGTCTTGCTCATATCTTTTAAAATAGAAATGATTCTATCCTCTAACAGTCTTTTGTTTGTTCATTCCTTTGTCTCTTACCCAAACTTTGGTCAAGTGAATGGAAACAAATGCTATATCATATTGCTGTTAAGCGGCTTAGTCTACAGCAGGAGCATCCCATTTTGTCTCTTCCTGCTTGGGCTGCTAGGCAGAAAAAGGAACTACTCTGATAGCACTGACCTTAGGCAAGAAAATGTGACCATCCTGACAGCATCTCACCCATCCATTTCCTCATCATTGCAAGCAGCTTTCCCACCATTGTGCCAACAGACCGTTCTTCCATCATCACATAGGATTCTTCTGTTACTCTCTTTACTGGATAACCTGCCCTTGTCCTTACTTGAAGCCCATGTGAATCTTGAATAGAAGGAATGTTAGTATGGTCAGATGCCCACCCTACAGATGAGTAATGGGGAACTCAGGCTTTTTCAGCACAATCCCCCTCCCTCCCTCAACCTGCAGAATGATGTGAGTATTCCCTAAGACCTCCTTTCAGCAAGACCTAGTGCATGGCTGGACTCAGAGGTGTCCACTGGCAGATCTCTAATACACTCGGGTCTCTCTTTATGCAAGGGTGACGTCCCCAAAAAAACTTCGCATAAAGCGAATTTGCATAAAGAAAATTTGTATAAAGCGAATTCACATAAAGTGAATCCATTATTACATGTAATTAATAGGGATACATATAAGCCTCACTAAACTGCCCCCCCAAACCATGAAAACTTCAAACAGTAATCACACAATACAATAATTGCTGTGCAGAGGCTGCTTGCAGTGCAGAGGCTGCTAGCTCTTCACTGCAAGCAGTGGTACGTGCAGGGGGTGTGTCACCAGGGCAGCGCAGGACTGGCTGGAGAGGCTCCCAAGAGAGGGAAGTAGGGCAGCAGGGAACCTGGCTGCTCACTGCTCCTAGCTACCCTGCTTCCCTTCCCTGGGTGCCTCTCCAGCCCAGCGGGCGCAACCCAGCACGGTTGGGAACAGTGGGGCTACGAGCTCCCTGCTGCACTGGATCATGCCCGCTGGGCTGCAAAGGCACCCGGGGCAGGGAAGCAGGGAACAGCAGGGCCATGCAGAGATGCTTGCCCCATGCTGCAAGCAGCGGCATGTGAAGCGGGCATGTTGCCAAGGCAGCACAGGGCAAGCACTTTCTCCGTGCGGTCCTGCTGTCTCTTGCTTCCCTGCCCCCGAGCCTCTGCAGCCCGGCGGGCATGACCTGGTGCAGCAGGGAGCTCATAGCCTCTCTGGGCAGCCCCACTGTTTCCAGCTGCACCAGGTTGTGCCCGCTGAGCTGGAGAGGCACCTGGGGCAGGGAAACAGAATGGCAGGCAATGGCAGCTGCTTGTCCTGCACTGCCCTGGGGATGTGCCTCCTGTGCTTGCTGCTCATTGAGGGGCGCAGCCCTGTGCCACAGGAGGCATGTGGCCAGGGCAGTGGGGTGCAGGGTGCTGGGACCAGGTGGGAGAGGAGCCAAGCCAGGCCCAGGATCAGGGCTAGAGCCCACTGTGCCTATGCATCTGCCACTTCCCCTTGGAAGTGTGCGCGGCAGCAGGGAGTCAGCCTCTCCATCCCTGACGAGCCACTGGAGGCTCTGTCCTGTTCCCTGCTGGGGCCCTGCTGCTGCACACTGTACACTGCACACTCCAAGCAGCCCCAGCCCTGCCCAGTTCCCTCCCTACCGGAGCTTCAATCCCCCTCTTCCCTCCCAGTTACCTTCCAGAGCTGCCCTCAAGGCTACTTGGGGCCACGTGCATGTACTGTACATGCACATGGTACCTCCTGTCTCACCGCCTTCCTTCCGCTTCCTCTCAGCTCCCTGCAGGCTGGAATTTGGAATTTTGTGAACACGTTGGCAACTGTAAACACAACTCTGAAGGATCTTGACAGATTGGAAAGTTGGACTAGAGCTAACAGGATGAAGTTCAATGAGGGCAAATGCAAGGTGTCAGACCTTCAGGAGGAATAATCAAAAACATAAATATAAAATGGGTGACACCTGGCTGGATGGCAGCACTATGGGACATGGGAGTTTTGGTAGATGACAGACTCCATATGAATCTGCAGTGTGATGCAGCTGCCCAAAAAGGCAAAAGTGGTTTTGGGATGCACCTACAGAAGTATTAGGTGCAAGACAGGAGGTGATAGTACCTTTACTCTGCACTGGTTAGGCCTCAGCTGGAGTACTGTGTGTGGTTCTGGGCTCCACATTTTAGAGAGGATCCAGAGGTGGGCAACAAAGACTTGAAGTCTTGACATAGAAATCAAGTCATACACGGAGAGGTTGAAGGAGCTAGTTATGTTCAGCTTGTGGAAAAGGTGCTTAAGAGGGGACATGATAGCAGTCTTCAAATACTTGAAGGGCTGCCATGAAGAGGGAAAGCACCTTCTCTCTCTTGCTGTAGAGAGGAGGACTTGGACCAGTGGCTTGAAGTTGCAGCAAAATAAGTTTTTTAGATTTGGGTATCTGGAAAAAACTTCTTCACTGTTAGAACAGAGAGGCAGTGGAATAGGCTGCCTAGGGAAGTTGTGGGCTGTACATTCCTGAAGGTGTTCATGAAGAGGTTGGACAGCCACTGGTTGGGGATGATCTAGGTGTAGCTATGCCTATGTTCTACCATTGGTACTTCCCATGCTTTTGGGCTTTGCTGGTTGCCCCCACCCTCCTCCACCCCCACTTTTCTGCTACATGTGTGAAGGTGTTTTTAAGTCTTCCCAAAGGCATTGAGTGTTGGCTACAGCTAAGACAGGGTGTTGGGTTGAAATTTGAGTTTTGTTTTTTTTTGTGGGCAAGGAGAACTATGCGATTAATCACCAGCACTCATCCGATAATCAGTCAGAAGCTTTATTGACTACAAAATTATTCATTAAACACAAAGCAATTCATTAACTGGGGTTGCCAGTATACAAGTAGTTAACTTTACTGGGATTGCCAGAATATAAGCAGGCAGTTACCAAAAACTGAGCAGGTTACTGTGACTCCTCACTGTGTCACGGTCTGTCTAGAGCTGTTACTCAGGAGACACTCTCCTCAGTCGGCCATATTTGGTGAGGTTTCCTGGGTTATGCTGCTCCAAGTCTGAAGGCTTGGTCTTTCTTTAGAAATCCATGTACATCACTCCCTCAGAAATCCATACAGGTGATTCAAACAACAAATAGTGAATGGTGATTTCACTTGCTTAGGCTATTTAACCCTTTCATGACATCACCTTACTAAGGCTAGCCAAGTTTGTTTTATAATATATTGGAAACTTCATAATAGCACAGGAATTACACACCTGGAATATTTTCCTGTTATTGTCCTGTTCTTACACTGATTAGTTCCAATGGTCACCACATTATCATCTTAATTTATGGTTCTATTGTTCTGGATGTTCCCTGGCATTTTACTGGAGTTAACCTTAGGCCACAATCATTGCTAATTCTGAATTATCTTGAAAAGACTTCTGGGAGTTTGGTTAACTTGATGTGATCAGATTGGATTTTCCTTGCAACACAGGGGACTTTGTAAGCAGAGGGGCAAGACCCTCTAGCCGGGAACCTCCAGCTTTGGTCCCAGCATTGGCACTGCCCAGTCAGTTAGACTGATAGCCATATTTGCGGTAAGGAAGGAATTTACCCCATGGTCAGATTGGCATGGAGGGTGAGGGTTTTTGCCCCTGTGGGTGTGGCTGTCTACCTGGGATCTCTTGATCATATCTAAACAACACTTCATAGAAGCAGGACATTGACCTCTGGTTCCCCTGCCTGTGGCAGGTTTCGGTGTTAGGTCTGTGTTTCTAGAATCATAGAAAGTTAAGGTTGGAAGGGACTTCAGGAGGTCATCTAGTCCAACCTCCTGCTCAAAGCAGGACCATCCCCAACTAGATCATCCCGGACAAGCTTTCTCTATCTGGGTTTTGAAAACCTCCAAGGATGGAGCTTCTACCATCTCTGGGTAGCCTGTTCCAGTGTTTTACTACCCTCCTAGTGAGAACATTCTTCTTAATATCTAAGCTAGTGTATAATTTGTTTGGCTTCCCTCCCCGCCCCTCCAGTTTTAAGATAGCAAACCCTCTTCCCAAAAAGAGTACTTCCAGAGGCAAGGGGAGGGACTGTCAGTGGGCCAAGGTCAAAGGTTAGGGGTGGGACTTCACCATCTTGGAACTGGAATAGGGGCAGGATACTTGTCAGGGGGCAGGACTACCCTTGTGGCCCTCAACAGCTCACCAAAACTCATTAAGTGGCCCTCCAGCTGAAATAATTGCCCAGGCCTGACCTTTGCCACTGGAAGTCCTTCCCCTTCCCCCCCCCCCCACCCCCCCCCAAAAATACTCCTTTTGGGAGGGGGGTAGCCATCTTAGAACCAGAAAAAAAACAAATTGTAGGTTAAAAGTCAAAACACCTACCATAACATATTTTAATTTTTGTTAAAACATTTTTTTTTGTCACTTTGTATTTGCATACTGTATATAGAGGTGATTGCATAACTCAAGAATAAGTTCTAGTTTTGTATATGGGGGTTGTATGGTAGAGTGTGTATGCGTGAGGTAGGATATGGAGGGTTTCTGAGGGTGTGTGGCTGTGTGGGCAAAATAGGGTATGTTGGGAGGTTCTGTATATGCAGGGCAGGGTATGAGTGGGGGGTGTGTGGAGACCCCCCCTTCCTCCTTCCCCCCACCCCCTAATGGAACAGCAGCAGCAGCTGGTGGGGTGCTCGGGGTGCAGGTGCCCAGTGGGGCACTACTCTGGCTCGCACTGCACATTGCAACAAGGGGAGCAGCCTCCACCTGGCCTCCTGTATTGTCAGTGCTGCTTGCCACTCATGCACAGCCCCTGCACTGGCACAGCAGGGAGGGAAGCCCCATGTGCTGGAGCCAGGTGCCTTCCCTGCTAGGGCTGCACTGCAGGGGAGGGAAGCCCGAGATGCCTTTCTCTGTGGGGCAGGGAAGGCAGCCAGCTTCAGCCTGAGGATTCTTTCCTGTGCTGTACAGCCCTGGTAGGGAAACCACCTGGCTCCAGCATGTAGGGCTTCCCCCCTCCCACCAATACTTGGTGAGTGTGGGGGCTGCGCGTGGGTGGTGGGAAGCACCGGACATACAGATGGCCAGGCAGAGGCTGTGAGCTGCGATTTGTGCAGCACTAGCTGGAGCTATGCCTCACTGAATACCCTGCCTGCTGCTGCTGCCACTGCCTCTCAAGGCTGCATGCCATGGGGTCGAGTGTGTCTGTGGTGGGGGACACCACACCCACACACTGCCCACCCCAGCTCTGTGCTGCCATCACCTCCTGTCCCCCTGGGTGCAGGCTCAGCACTCCCTCCCAACTGCAGCTGTGCCCCTGCTATTTCCATACCTGCTGCCCAGAGCCAGCAGGAGACCAGGGAAGTGGAGCAGGTCCCCCAGGGGTTGTACCAGTGGTAGCAGCAGCCCTGCACAGAAGCTGCATGCTGGCCAACTTCTGCCCCTGAGGGTGGGAGCCAGGCAATAGGGTATGTTTTTTGGTGGCTGTGTGTACACATGGGCACCTTGCTCCCACCCTCACGAGCAGAAGGGCTGGGTGGGGCACAATTTGTTGGGGGCTCCTCATCCGGGCCTCATGAAAGTGCTTGGCGGGCTAGATCTGGGCTGCATTTTGCCTGCCCCTGGGTTAGGGGGCACAAGATGGTGACAAGGGAGAGGGACAACTGTCAAAGGGTGGGACAACCCAAGTGGCCCTCATACTTGTTAAGCAGCCCTCCACCCAAAGTAATTGCCCACCCCTGATTTAAGTGGTATTCTGTTTTCATTTTAAAAATTCATTTTGCTGTGAACTTAATCATTGGAAATATTATATAAAGGGAACAAAGAAGCTTGTTTTATTTTCATCTTGGGAAATGTGACTTATAATAACAAATACAATTCCAGATTTAATGTATGTAGAATTTATTTTCAATTTAAAGACTGCACTCTTGTGTCTCCAGGCTTCCAGATTTTAGGTGGGATTGTGTCTTTGTCATTATTCTAGACGAGTGAGCAGTGATGTTTTGAGCTAGTCTGGCTCAATCCTTCCTGCTATAGCTAGTCACTAGATTGATCCCATCAGCTGTCAGTGCTGCATCAAAGATCACATGCAAGGTTTTGTCTTGCATGAAACATCTGTGCATTTTCTAGTGTTTGGGTAAATAAACTTCAGAATAAAATGCTTCTCTAAAAAAAAAAAAAAGAGAGAGACTAATATTCTATACATAAAGATATTTAAGTTTTTTTATATGGTTTATAAAAGTGAGGTATGGCAAATACTTTTTTCAAAAGGTGAAAATATAATGATTCAGTGTAGTGGAAGCTGTCTCAGAGGGTGGGTATGGTGTCCCCCTGCCAGCTGAACTAGTCCCACCCTGGTCTCAGAGCACCCTCCTGATTCTGTCTCCCACACCTTGCTAAAATATTAAGTTAGGGAAGATGCCCTCCAATCCAAGTGAGGCTACTTATCATGAAGTAGCCTTCATCTGGCTTGATCTTCTGACTAAGCTGTGTGTATGCACATATGCTTTTTCCTCTTTCAGATCTGGACCTCCCCACCTGCCTTGTAACACCAAACCTCTGCCCTCACCTCCAGGTTCTGCCTCAATGTATTGCACTAAGCACCCAGCCCATCAGGGCCAGCCCACAATTTTTGCCCCCCCCTGCACTGCAAGGCATAGCTTTGGGCCCCCCTGACACACAGAAGGGATTAGTGGTAAGAGCGGGGTGGGGGGGCAAGTGCAGAGGCAGATTAATGTATACTGGGGCCCTGGTCAAGCACAAAATTAGAGGCCCCTCCACCCACTCAGTGGGTTTCGTGGAATCAATCCTTAAACTGCTTGTTACCAAGAAAGTGAGTTTTGTCCAAGACATTACAGACTTCCTATGAAAACTTAAAAACATAGACCACCTTCCCAGCAACACCCTCCTAGCCACCTTGGATATTACCAGCTTATACACTAACATCCCACAACAGGACAGCATCCAAGCCTTCCTTACATACCTACAAAAGCAAGATGACAACTCCGAGTACAGACCCAAAGATATTACTGAAATTATATGCTTCATGTTCACACTGCAATTTCATTTTTAATAACCAACACTTCCTCCAGACCATGGCCACCAAAATAGCCCCAGAGTATGCCAACCTTTGAGTCACTTGGAAGAAGAATTCCTCAAAGAATGCACCATCAAACCCTTGCTATACTTAAGATATATTGATGACATCATCATCATTTGGACTGAAAACCTGCAATCTCCGATTTGAGTTTCATCATCACCCCTCCATCCGACTATCTCTTGAGTACTCCAGCCCCAACATCTCCTTTAGACACAATGATAAATCAGCATCCAGAATAGTAATATGTAGACCACATTATACAAGAAACCCACAGACCAACATACATGTGTGTACAGAACCAGCAATCGACCTAAACACACCAAGAAACCTGTGATACACAGCCAAGCTCTCAGATCCCACTGAATTTGCACTGAGAACACTTGGGATTGCTACCTCACAAATCTTAAAAAGGCTTTCACACAACAAGGACACTCCTCCAGAGAGATGGAGGCACAGTTGAAAGAGCCACCTGGATACCCCATGAAGAATTGCTGCAGTGCAGAAGGAAAGCCCCCATGAATCGCACACTGCTGATTGAGACATATCACCCGTCCCTCGAACCTATACTGAAAATTCTCAAACAACTGCAACCCATAATAGAAGGCGACCCAGTTCTTAAAGAGATCTTCCCAGATCTATCCATCCTAGCCTTCAAACAAGCACTTAACCTTGCTAACCTCACTACCAGAAGCAAGCTTCCTACAGCCCAAAACATACCAGATGGATCCAGGGCATGCCATGAAGAGAAATGCAACACCTGCCAACACATCTCCACCACTCCCACAGTTACTACACCCCACAACAGAGCTATCAGCATTCCAGAATCTTACAGCTGCACCTCCAGAAACATTATATATCTCATCCAGTGCACCAAATGCCCTGATGGAAAATACAGAGGAGAGACCAAACAACAACTGCTCACCAGAATGAACATATTCCAAAAATCTATTAAAGGCCAGAATACCCAATTACCAGTAGGGGGCACATTTCTCACAAGAAAACCACTCAGTATTAATCCTCAAAGGGAATTCACAAAACTTTTCACAGATGAGCCTGTGAACTTCACTTCATTAACTTCCTGGATACAAAAAAATCATGGACTAAACATAGAAGAAATAAAAAAATCTAGAACTCTTGGTTCGCAAATAATACCTTTTATTAGACCAACTGGGAAATCACAAGAAAACTGTCCTTCTCTGCAAGCTTTCAGGCTCAAAGGCCCTTCATCAGGCTTTGAAAGAAGTACAGAGGGTAAAAAGTCCCCACAGGTAGGAAATAAACTTAATTTTTGCACAGAGGGAGCTGGAGGCGGAAAGCTGTCCCTCTGGGTCCGGCTTTTCCTTGTAATTTCTGAGTTGGGCTAATAAAAGGTATCATTTTGGAACCAAGAATTCTATCTACATTTCTGTATTTCTTCTAGTCTCAGACCAAAACCGGCTACCAAGTACATCCCTGAATCATGGAAGATCCGAATTAGCCGATTTTTGGATTTTAAACTTTATTTCAGAACAACAAAAAAGTTTTATTTTGGGTTTGTTTGTTTTTTTTACCTCCGGGGAAGGAATTTTACCTAATCTGCATACCAGAGAGCAACTCAGTACAACTCTCAAAGATACAGCTACTAAATACATCCCTGGACTAAATATAGACATTGGATTTATGATGCAATATAAGCTGCCTGACATCTGACTCCCCAGGTAACTCTCCACTCTTCCCTGCTACACTCATCCCTCCCCCCCAGCCTGCCTCTCATCCACTGGCTCCTCAGTTTACATCTTCACTGACTACCCTTCTTAGTTTCACAGTTTCATAGATTCATAGTTTCTAGGGTCGGAAGGGACCTGGGCAGATCATCTAGTCCGACCCCCTGCCATGGCAGGAAAGCGAACTGGGGCCACAAGCACCCAGCA
>NW_005842456.1:704160-710460 GCF_000455745.1 Alligator sinensis | reverse complement strand
TGGAGTCGATAATGACTCCAAGATCCTTTTCCACCTCCGTGCTGAAAACAGGGGACTTCCCCAGTCTGTAGGTATGGTGCCGGTTGTTCCTCCGCAGGTGCATCACCTTGCACTTGTCTGTGTTGAACCCCATCCTGTTCTCCTCCGCCCATCCTTGTAACCTGTCAAGGTCCGACTGTAGCCTGTTGCTCCCTTCTATTGTGCCCACATCCCCCCACATCTTGGTGTCATCAGCAAATTTGAACAGGGTGCTTTGCACCCCCTCATCCAAATCACTGATGAAGATGTTGAACAGGGCGGGCCCGAGGACCGAGCCCTGCGGGACCCCACTGCCCACGTCCTTCCAGGCCGAGAAGGACCCATCCACTACCACCCTCTGGGTGCGGCTCTCTAGCCAGTTGGTGACCCATTGGACTGTGTGGGTGTCTACGCCACAGTCCCCCAGTTTCCTAATGAGAACGGGGTGAGAGACAGTGTCGAAAGCCTTCCGGAAGTCCAGGAAGACTATATCCACTGCTACCCCTGCATCCAATGATTTAGTGACCTGATCGTAGAAGGCCACCAGGTTGGTCTGACGTGACCTGCCGCTGATGAACCCGTGCTGGTTGCCCCTGAGCATGCATTTCCCTGCTGGCCCCTCCTGGATGTGTGCCAGAATAATTTTCTCGAACAGCTTGCCCAGGATCGAGGTAAGACTGACTGGCCTATAGTTTCCTGGGTCCTCCTTCCTCCCCTTTTTGAAGATGGGAACCACGTTGGCCCTCTTCCAGTCCTCCGGCACCTCTCCAGAGCACCACGAGTGCTCTTCTTGCTGCAGCCTAGCTTGAGCTTCTGGCCCCTTTACTACTCATTCTATCCAGGAAGCATGCATACCAACTGCAGATGCTTCCCCAGCCTGACCAAGGGCTTTTAAGCCCAAAAGCTTGCTAAGAAAAGTGTTTCTAACTATTTAGGTGGTCTAATGAAAGACATTACACTCACGTGCAGGGAGCTGCTGCCTGGCATCCCAAGCAGCCCTGCAGATGCAGAGTGCTGGGCTGGGCCTGGCAGGCAGCAGGTAAGGCAGGGCTGTCCCAGCCCAGTTCAGGCCCCTCCTCTGCAGGTGCAGCAGGGTTCTGCAGGCAAGACTCCAGCCCCACTCCCCCAGCCTCATTGGTGGAGGAGGGGCCCTGCTTCCAGCTGCCAGGAAAGCAAATGTGAAAGCTGCAGTTTTAAACTTGGCGCTAAAAATGGGCACGGAGTTTAAAACTGTGGCTTTCACTTCCCTGCTGGGGAGGGTGCTGGCCGTATGGGGCCCCTTGACTGTGGAGCCCCCTGTGGTTGCAGGTATGGACAGGCCCTCCCTGCAGCCTATCACTCAAGAAGCAGGAGCCTCCTTAACAGCTCCCCCTCCATGGCCTATCTCCCCTTTAGCCACTCTCAAACCTCAGGGCTGTAAAACAGCTAACACAAACATTTAACAAGTAACATGTCTAGTTATACTTATCACAGAAAAGATGCCTTCTAATCCCACCACCCCACTAAGGTATCTGATCTCTCTGTAGTCTCAACCCACTCTGCTCTCCAAGGAACTCTTACCCCTCCTACACTCAGCACCAGGGTAAGCCTCTAGCAGTGGAACCAACTCTATATACCTACAAACTCCACCCCCTTCTGGTCACCTGATCCTTGCTTCCCAGGGCCAAGCAGAGGTATTTCCCATTACATAACTTAGGCTTGCTTCTTTGCAGCCTGCTTCCCTGTGAGCAGGCTCACCGCTCTGTGGCCAGCTGCTCCCAATCAAGCACCCTCTGCGCTGCCTTGCAGCTAAGCCAGTTCTTTTGTAAGCTGCTCTCTACAATATGTTACAGTCCCTTAGCTCTGCTGCTTGGTAGGCCTGTGCAAAACAGCTAGTATTCGCTTCGGATTCAGATTTGGCCGATTTTGGGGGACAGTGATTTGATTTGGTGATTCGAATCACTGTCCCGAATCAATTCGGCCGAATTGGATTCAGAGATTCGGCTGCTGCTGAATCAGCCGAATTTCTGAATCACACAGGCCCCATCCTCCACCCACTCTCAATGGCTGCCCTGCTCACCCCAGCTCCCGGCTCTTTGGGGGAAAAAAGCCCTGACTCACCGGCTCCTGCCCGGCAGGGGGTGATTCCACACTGCCTCCCAAGGTTTCACCCTAAGCTGCGCGTGTGTGCAGCTGCGCTCAATAAGTCTTGCTGCTTAGTAACTTTTTAATGCCGTGCACCTGCCTGGAGAGGAGCTGGCTTGCAGCTTCCTGTAAACTTTGGGCATGGAGCACGGCAGAGGCACCGGGGCCAGCATGGGACAATTGCCAGCAGTAAGCTCCTCAATCTTCTGCTCCACTCCTCACTCAGGGCAGGCAGTGGCTCCTCCCTGAGGCAAGGCTGGGGCTGGGGCTGGGGCTGGGGCTGGGGCAGGGGCAGAGCTGGGCTGCTCTGGCTCCAGGGAGCTCCTCTGCTCCCCAACCCCTTTGGGCAAGCTCCTGTATAAAGTAGAGTCCTTTACTATGGGCATATGCATATAAGAAGCGTGTGCAAATTCCTACTAAGGAATATGCTATAACACAATAGCTTCTCAGTAAAGTATTCAGTATACAGTCTGACTCTGTATTGGAGCCACTGCTTCGTTGTAGTAAAAGAGAGGCCAAGCAGCAGCTGAAGGCAAAACCTAGCTGTTCAGTGAACAGAAGAAACTTGGAAAGCAACAATCCTTAAGGAGACTTAGGGGTAAAACTGGATAGATAGCAAGTTAAGTAGAAGTTTACAGTGTAACCTGGCAGTAGGCTACTGTCATGCTGGGATACAATGCGTCTTCTCTGTATAAGCTAGCTATTGAGCTTCATTTAGTTACCTGCTTTAGTGCTATTTTGGTTGCAGAACACTGTGCTTGGTCTCCCTGCAGTTTATGGGCATGTACAGAGAAACACAACGACTTGGCTATATTGCATCCAGTTTGGGCACTAGCTTGGTTAAAGTGGGCATGATTCTACTGTACAACATAGTGTTGTTTTTTCTATCATTCTAGGAAGGGCAATATCTTCTCTACAGCGTCTTTAAAGGATCATCTTTATATTCATTGCACACAGACCCATCCCCTTACTGCATCTGAATTTTACAATGTTATACTGTGGGGCAAAACGAAGTGGCGCGCACCAAAAGGGGGAGGTGGGAGGCGGGATGAATTTGGGAACGGACCGAAGCGGCGCGCTCACGGATCGCTACGCCTTAGAGGGAACATTGCTGCCCCCCACTGACCCATGCTCTGTGGGGGGCTCTGCACAAGCCCCCAGAAGCCCCTAGGCCACTGCAGGAGCTGGTGAGTCTGGGGTTTTGGGGGTTTTTTTTCTTAAAGGGCTGGGGCTGGGGTGGGTGGGGCAGGCATGAGGGGGCTGGGAGAGTGGGTGGTGAGTGGGGGGCTCATGGCAAAGCCCCCCATGCAGCGGGAATGGGGCCTGGCAGGGGTCCACCTCATAGTCCCCTCCCTGTTCCTCCAGCCTCCCCTTCCCTGCCCCCTACTTACCAGCATGGAGTCCAGGTCCAGCTCCCTGCTGCAGCGGACAGAGACTGCCTGAATCATCAAAGCTCTCCAAATCTTTTCTAAATCAATTCGGAGAGCTTCAAATCGATTTAGACCTTTTAACTGGTCCCCTGATTCGATTTGGATTCGGAGATTCGACCACTGAATCAGGCCGAATCTCCTCCAAATCAAATCAGTACCCGAAGCTTCACACAGCCCCACTGCTTGTTACTACTCAGTTACAGAGCTTACTCTGTTGCCTATTTCAGCAGCCTGCTCTGCTTTGCTGTAGCTGCTGTTTTTAATCCATTGCCTGGAGCACAGCACTTGCAGGCTATTCCCTTTTCCATCTCGCCTCAGATAAGTGGTTTTCAGCTTTTCTGTAGCTTTGGAGCTACTCCCTTTCCCTTACAGATGCCTATTCCTCACCTATAGCCCTCAGTCAGCTGTCTTCCTTCCTTTCTTAAATAGGGGGTTACATTCCACTTGTAGTATGAAAAGCAAATTGTGCTTTGCAATACATGCAAGGTCTCTTTTAGTAATCTTGGTACATTAAATCAGATGTTCAAAATAAATACATTTTGAGTTAACAAAGAGAATGTCACACTGAACATCCTTGATTTTTCAATTTTTTTCTACATAATGTTGTCTAGATTTCTTTGCTCTCCCAGTTTTAATTTTTAAACAAACCAAGTGTTGTGAGCTAGGTACATGCAAAAAAAAGTGCTTTTAAATTGAGAAAACCCCTGCTCCTCAATTATCAGAAAATTAAGCTTATCAATATTAAATATTAATAAAACAAATATCCTTTTGGCCAAAAATTGGGACGTTATTTTCCCTAAGGGACTTTGAGATATGTATGTATCCAAAAGTATAATATATGCACTTTTGGGGAGCAATATCAAAAAGTCCCTGGGGGAGAAGGGGGAAATTTCCTACTGAGTGTTTGTTTTTGGGGTTTTTTTTACCCAAATGGACAATTGTTTTATATCTTTTATGATTGAATAGTCCAATGCAAAGTTATTTTTTTTTTACAGTTCTCCTATTTTATAGATTCATAAATTGTAGAGTTGGAAGGGACCACAATGGATCATCGTGTCCGACCCCCTGTCCCTGGCAGGAAAGAGGACCGAGGTCAGATGACCCCAGCCAGGTGACTATCTAGCCTCCTCTTGAAGACCTCCAAACTAGGTGCTAGCACCACCTGTCTTGGAAGCCCATTCCAGATCCTGGCCACCCTTACTGTGAAAAATTTCTTCCTAATGTCTAACCTAAATCCACTCTCAATTAGTTTACACCCGTTATTCCTAGTCACTCGCTGGGGCGCCTTAGTAAACGGCGCTTCCCCTATTCCCTGTTGACCTCCCCTAATAAATTTATAGGCGGCCACAAGATCTCCCCTCAGCCGTCTCTTGTGAAGGCTGAAGAGATTCAGCTCTCTCAACCTCCCCCCGTAGGGTCTATCACGAAGGCCACTAATCATATGGGTCCAGAGGAGGGGCCCTCCTCTGGACCCATATTTCCAAATATATTCAATATTTAAATAGTGAACAAACAACACCCCGTCCAAAAAAATCACTCTTTGCACTTTAGATGAGCTCTACAGTTTCCTAATGTGGCATCCTGGGCTCAAGAATTCTTAATGCCGATTGGTAGAGCCCATCCACCAATTGGAGAAGAGCGGGGAGGAGCTGACGCCACCCCTTTTCCACAGTGAGGGGGCGAGGAGCCCTGGACCGAGTTTGGACCTGCAAGCTGTAGGTCAACTGGACTTCAAGGGGTGGAGCCCCCTGAGGGTATAAAAGGAATGGCATGAGCCGCACAGGAGAGCATGATGAGGGATGTTTGGAGAAGGAAGAGCCTCTACCCGGACACCTCCTTTGCCCCAGCCATGTGCAAATTGGTGCATGGGGCTCAGGCTCTGGCAGCCACGTTGAGGCAGCTCAAGCTTGCATCCCCAGTAGAGGGCCGGACAGAGTGGTGTGTGGACCAGCACAGAGAGAGCTGGCCTCGGGAGCAGCTTGAGGCAGCTCAGGTTAGCCCTGGCATAAGCTGGATAACTGGAGCCCCACAGTGTGGCCTGGCCAAGGAACTAAAAGAGCCCCAAAGCCTAGGCATAAGGTTACGTAAACCCAGCCAGCAGCGACAAGATTCCACCCCCCCCCCCCCGAGAACTGGAAGAACCCTCAGTGTCCAAAGAGTGGCACAGGGCCAGGAGGGGAGGTCTTGGTGTGAAGCAGACAGCGCTGGTGGGGCCTCTGACTGAGTGGAGGACCCTGAGGCCCAGTCGACGACTCCTTGAACAGAACTGTAGGGTTCTGGTGGAGTCGGGTCCTGCAGGGGAGGCATTCCTTAACTAAGTTGTTGTTCCCATGTTTTGTCCCCCCCCCCCGAAGCACCCCTTGCTAGATGGAATCCAGGGGTAAATGCATCTTATATCGTGTAAAACTGCACCTTATATTTTGAAAGATTGTTATCTTAATTATGGATATGTTGTACAATATGTTATGGGATTGGTTTAGTTTTGTATAATTAGTTCCTTATTAACGTGCTGCCTGTTCACATTGCCCCTTCCCCCCGTCGCAGAGCACCTCGGTGCTCTGCTCCTAGAGGGAAGAAACTGCCAGGGAGAGAGACAGAGCCCTGGCAGGTCATAACGAGCCCAGCTGAGGGTTGCCAGGGTAACGAGCCCAGCTGCGGGTTGCCGGGGCAGCTAAGGGGAGCCAGCTGCCTGTAGGAGGCAGGGCCTGGCCCTTATAAAGCCCAGGGC
>NW_005842456.1:696784-703696 GCF_000455745.1 Alligator sinensis | reverse complement strand
GGTTGCGGGCGGGGAACAGACCCCGGAGCCCGAGGCGGGCGCGGCAAGACCCAGAGAGGGGGAGTGCCATATCGGTTCATTGAGAAGCCCAAGGCGGGCATGGCAAGCCCCAGAGAGGGGGAGGGCCATATTACCCCAGAGGGGCACTTGCGCAACCAGTAGGTTGCGGGCGGGGAACAGACCCCGGAGCCCGAGGCGGGCACGGCAAGCCCCAGAGAGGGGGAGTACCATATCGGTTTATCGAGAAGCCCGAGGGGGCGCAGCAGATCCCAGCGAGAGGCTGGGTACTACAGAGAGCCCAGAGTGGGCTACACTATTGAGGAGGCCCGGGAAGCGGGCTGGGAGACCCAACAACGTCTATCACATCAGCGAGGCTTGGGGCGTGGTATCAGGGGCTGGTAGGAGCCATGCATAGCCCATAAGGCTAGGGTGCTTGGGGAGCACCCATCATACCGGGTGACCACAGGAATCCGGGAGAACCACGGGGACAGAGGTCCCGAGTAGCCGTGCCCAGGGAGTCATAGGCAGCCTCCCAACTATATATATTCATTTCAACAAGATGTGGCGGGCGAGAATTAGAGGGTGCCTTGGGCCGGCCTGACACGGAGCGAGGGACCTTAAGGAGCACACGGCCCTCCGCGAGGACCCCGCCGTGACACCCCGCTTTCCTTTTCTATCTGGTTGTACTCTGCCAATGGTTCCTCTGGGTTTCCTGCAAACTACCCGTTGGCCCCCAACTTACCTGGTTATCCCATCTGGGTATCCACCCCTCCTCCTCGCCTGGGCATACGGAGGACTCGCCAGTTGCGCCAGGTCTCTGTAGGGCGCAGGGTTGAGAAGGCCATCCCCGAGGCAGGTTGTTCATTGGGACAAGAAGTCTCAGGAGGTGGTTCCTGGCTTTCTGTATTGTAAATAATTATCCGTATATCTCTGGTGTTGTTGAATTACATCGTTGGGGATAATTATGGGAAGTTTTCCTTTGATACCTATTAAGATACTTAAGAGATGGAGAGATAGAGATAGAGATGGAGAGATATTGGATAAGAATAATATGTATATTATAACTCAATAAACTGTAAATAGTTAAGAGCATTGGCGTGGAGTTGACTCTATAGAGGAAAGAGGGACCCAAGCTCCAATCACTGGTGTCCCTCTCACAGCGTTGTCGCCTGCCTCGTCTATTCCTTCCAATTGAGGATGGGCACACCCTTGGGTGTTCTCGGGTTACACTAACCCAGGTGTGTGGCACTGGAACTTCAGCCTTGACCATGTCCTCTTCAAATTCAGATAAGCTGTCAATCAGCTTCCTGACTATAGGAAATAAACCAAATACTAAGTTCAGGACTTAAATAAAACATGACTGGCAGAAGCTTTCCTGGGAATTATTATTTTGTCAGAAATGAATATATATTTATTTTAGTTTTAGATACCATAGCAGTATGTACAAACTACATGCAATCATTTCAAATAAAGATACACTTTCTGAAATAAGCTTGTCCAGTGAGACCACCCTATTGTCCCTTTTGAATTCTTGATAAAATGTTCAAGAACTATGAAAGTGGGGAAGGGATAGTTTAAATATTTAGCTAGACCCATAAATCCTCATTTTTTCTAAAGCAATGGAGTGAGAGATAGATAGTACAATAGGAGTAATGCCCAAATAAATGCTAAAAATTTTGGTATGGGTGTGCTTTGTCTATTGGGGATAACATGCAGATAACACTTGATCTTCTTGGCATCTTAAGCTTCTCAGCAGAGAATATACCTGCTCCCATTATCAGTGTTTAATTTACTATTTACATGCAGCCAGCCTGATCCCCTGCCTGAAGCATTGGGGAAAAAGGCTGGAGTCAGGTGTCCATGAGGCATAGGGAAGGTGCACTCCTGCAGAACAAAGGCTGCTTTTCTGGATGATCCCAAATGTGGAGTTATGCTTGGTCAAGGGAGGGATTTCTTATCATTGCCCTGCCTGCAGTTGCATGACTGCATAAGGACAAGGCAGAATCAATCCCTAAATCATTGTCAATTCTGTTTAAAGGCTGCTGTGTTTCATTGCAAAGTTACAAGTTTTGTAGAAAATCAAACTTTTTTTGCCAAATTCAAGCACAGAGATACTTTTTCAGCTATTATATTTTGTGCACCCAAGGAGGTTCTTGCATGCTGAAGTTCTGTAGCTGGGTATGTAGCTTTTCAGTTTGTTCATAAGAAAAATAGTTATAGCATAGCCAAAGACTTGAAGCCTGTGACTATGGGTGACTGGACCATCACAACAGTAAAGTGTTACTGTTTACTCCCACCAATATTTTTGGAAGTTGACCAAAAAAAAACAACCCCCCCCCCCCCCCCCACACACACACACACACACATGCGCACACACAACGCACAAACCCCACCTTGTTTGCCTTATTCTCTGTAACTGGAGGCCCAGTGATGAAGCTGTTGCATATTCTCAGGAACTCCGCATTCCATCACATTTTCTGAAAGCCAGTTGCACATTCCTTTGAAATAACATTAAAATAAAGGTTATTAGCTTTTTCTTTGCATGCTTAAAGGTGACCTAACCTCCTGTAATGACCAACTTGTCTAGCTGGGTGCCAAATGCTATTCAAGTGATTTTTTTTTTTTTTTTTTGGTTGATTTTGTTTTGTTTGTATTTTTTGTATTATGTATTTGATGATCATATCTACTTAATAGTGTAGATTGATCTTTTTGGTATTAGCTCCCAAATATTGACTTACTGAAAGGTGAGAGGATGAGACAGTTGCTGCTGATGTCATAATACTAGGCAAAGTTAGATGAGTTTCATGGAGGTTGCATGATCTTGCATAATGGGCTTCAGTCTCTCAATATATTGACCCTTTAGAGACTGAAATATAGTTTATTTCACAAATACCAAGGTATTAGCTTTCCCAAATTCAGGTAAGATCTTTCAAGGCTAGTATTTGCTAGTTTTAAATTATTTATTTAATATGAAACAATTCAAGTGTGCATAATGTGGATATAATGGCAACATAGATTTTCATATTTTGCAAAGATAAGCTGCCCATTGCAGAGCAATAAGGTATAAAAATGTTAGTGGACTAGTCTTTGTCATTGTGTTTAGATTTTTTTTTTTAATAATACAATTCCATCATGGATAGTTAGTTTTTGCTCAATTTCTTAAGTTCTTCAGTAGTTACAAGTCCAAGTGCCAGCTCAGATTAACAAACTAACATTGCCTGCCTAAAATCCCCAAGACCCACTTAAAATTGGTGAAAGGGCATGTAAAAAAGTAGTAGCATATGGATGATCTAGTTAAAGGGCTCCTAAATGTGCCAACTCCAGAGCAGCTTATTGTTTACATGATTTTTTTCACTCAAATTTAAAGATATATCTCAAATTTAAGCTCTACTTTTTCTTGACACCCTTCCTCCCCCAAATAAAATTGCTTCTTATTTGGTGAACCAGGCTCTGCAAGATAGACTTAAGTAGGAATAAAATTATGTAACTGCTCTGATGGTGACAGATTAATATTACAGGTTTCCCTCACATTATGCGAGTTCTGTATGTGCAAATTCTCTCTTATGCGATGACCCTTTTTATACCAAAAATGTGTTATATGTGAGGTAAATTTACTCTTATGTGATCAGTGTGGTGGAAGCCCACAGGCAGCTGTTTTGTGCAGTGTATTGTGGGAGTGATGCACACCAAAATATAATCTCCTATGTGGATCTGTGCTCCTCACTCATTGTCTGTGACACATGTTTCTGTACTCTGCTTGTGTGTAATGTCTGCTGTTGGTGAGTACCAAAATTGTCTTGTAAAAGTGGTAGAAATAGGTCTGGGGTCAGTACAGTCGAGGTCTTGGAGTGTATCCCTATTTGTTATATTGTGAAGTGGGTTCCCTGTATGCAAATTTGAGTTATGTGCCATTTTCCAGGTATTTTGGAATACTGTCTTTCAGAGACACCGTAAGAAGATGTTTTCAACAGGAATTGTGTGTCCCCAGTATAACTAGCTGCTTAGTTGGCTGAAATTAACAAGAGTCTGATCAGTTTTACTGTTATTCATTGGTATAACACTGGCAAGAATTAAACTCACTTCAGCTGGCTGTTGCCAGGGCTTCCAAGACTTCCACCTCCATGGTAGCCAGCCTGGCAGTCTTGAAAAGCCTGTAAGAAATAAGTCCTTAGTAATCTGATTGGTGAGTTTTTTGGCGCACTGTATTTGTCTTTCTGAATCTGAAGCCATAGTGCTCTCAGTGCTTTCAGCACAAACATTGCTGACACTAAACTTAATGACTCAAATATACACAACAAATGAACAAAGGCAAAACCAATCTATCTTTCCTGCTTTTATACCTAGTCCAAAATCTGCTCACTTTGTAAATATTTGTCATTGTGTATTTTCTATGCTTTCTGTTGACACTTTCTTAACATTCTCTTTTGCCTTGACACACCTTTTGTACAATGATTATAAACAAAGACACAGACAAAATATTGCAGGCTAACATAGGTTTCAATTTCATGAAAACAAGTTTACATTTCACTCTGCTCTCCTGTCCTCTTCCTCCTCTTTGTCCTTCAATGTAATATATGCTTTTCTGTTGAAGTTGTCTGTATTCAGAGTCAGCAACGCATCCCTGTACTCTTTCACCTTTAACATCCTTAATTAGTTCTGGATCTCTAATTCAGTCTCCCATTTTTACACAAGTTTGGTACCAACAAAGCAAAAGGTGGAAACCTGAATCTGCATCCATATGCGAGCTAACTAACTAGCAATCTACACACTACCCTCCACAACTATTTTAAAAGTAAATTATAGTTACCTGCCCCAGTATTCCAAGCCACCTCTTGTTTTCTTTGTATTAAAGATAACTAATAGTTCCGAATTCATGAGATATCCAAGGCAGTTGTAATGTACAGTGGATTTCTAATTTTTTTTCCTTTATATTATCCTGCTACCATAACCCTTATATATTCTTGTTTGAGTGATTTGTCCACATGCACATTACACTGTGGGTACCTGTATATATCTGGACTTGGAGACTTTTTTGGCCATTACTATTTAGACAGTACGTGTGTCACTTGTGATGCTTCATATAGAGTGCCTTAACACTGGGACATCTTTGTAAATACCTTTGCTATTATCCAATAGTTGTTTCATTTTGCCAGCAAAATTAATTTTACCTTGTCAACCTTTAATCTCTTAATAGGGGAAGGGGAAGAGAAAGGGGAAAGAGGTGCCTTGAACATATAATATTTCAAAGATTGACTGGATTCAAGTGTTACCCCATAGCTATTGCTTTGGGAAATTCCACATCCCAGTGGAGTAGTGTATTGTCAAATCCTTTTAGTCTCAAATCAACAAGGACAGGGTGATAAGGCTACAGGCTTGTCTTCTGGGAAATTCCCTGGGGCTGGCATCCAAAATCTCCTCTGGACTTCTGTAAGGGAATCCAAAATGTCCAGACACAGCCCCTTTATCTCACTTGTGTCAGAATATAAGGTTAGTTAGGAGCTTCAAGAGCAGATCATCCAATAAGAGCTTCTGTGTCAGAAAACCAGCAGTCTTTGACACTTACTTGGCAGACTCCTTTTCATGATGCAATTACCTGGTATTCAAAATGGATTAATGGACAATTTCAGGAGATGATGAGAGATACTTCAAAGAGAAGCATCTCTTATTAGAAGTGGGTAATCAAATATTCCATTCTCCAAGGCATCTTTGACTTGTGATATCCTAAGATGGACCTATTCACAAGTCATATCAACAGGCAGCTTTAAGAGAGGCCTGAATCTAGGATCCATGTTCAATGTCATTTTAATCTTGTGAATAGGGGGTTACTATTTACATCCCCTTCCAATCCCAATGCTTCACAGAGATTTTTGTGAAATTTGATGCGGTTTGGACAAACTGATTATTAACAGTCCTAACATGGCTGAGAGAGCTGTGGTTCCTGAATGCTCTGTCTTGCCTAACCAATCTAAATCTTAACCTTTGCCTTCTCTCTTATCTCAGAGTGATAGCAAGGTATAACACCTAAACCTGAAGCCTCTCCACCTCTGCCTACATGCTGGATGCATACAGAATGTCCAGTGATTCTCTTATCTGTTCACGTTAGTCAATAGCAAGGAAACATTTTGTAAAAGGATGGCACTTGAAGGTAGCTGTGATGCCCCCTAGTGACTGCATAGTGACATGCCCTAGTTTTACCCTGCTTCCTTGCCTGCCATGCCTTGGTTTAAAAGCAATGAGGGAAGGCTACCCTCAGAGGCTGGTGAGCCCAAGGTGCGCTCTTTCTCTGTACTTGGTTCTTCTTTTGAGCCCAACTTGTCCTGTCTGACTGGTGCACCAGGGTCTGAGCCCCATGTCCTTCCTTTTCTCTTGGGGCTCCTTGGGCCCTACTTACCTTAAGGGTTGAATTTGTGGCCTCCTTCCAACCCTACAACCACATCCATGCCTCTCAGATGTTACTCTGTCCACAGTTTCATCCTTTTGTAGAGACCTCAGCCCTCTTGGCTTTAACCCTCCTTTACTCTGGGTGCAGGCCTCCAGCCTTAGCCCGCTGATCTGGGCCCAGCTCTCTCTGCCTCAGTTCTCTCCATGTCTCTGTGCCCCTTGGCCTTATCTTGCGCCTCGTTCCAGTTCCCTGGCATCCCTGACCCAGAAGGCTGCCCTTGGTTCAGCTCAGCTCCCCTCGATTCCTGACCCAGGGCATGGCTGCTTCTGGTTCATCTCAGCCCCCCTGGCCTTACTGATGCACAGCAAGACTGCCCTCAGCTCTACCTCCCTCTAAAGAGTTTGGGCTTCTGCCCCACGCTGTTACCAAATTTGCCCATTACTTTGGGGTGTGCTCATTTATTAGGGATAGTTTCTAGGGTCTTGGTGATTCTGTCAATGTGCTGCTTGTGTTACTATACGGAGCTGTAT
>NW_005842456.1:692131-696041 GCF_000455745.1 Alligator sinensis | reverse complement strand
CTTCTTTTTCTTTCTTCTTGCAGCACACACACTTACAGATTTTTATACCCTCAGTTTAGCTGCTTCGAAGCACCCTCAGTAGTGTAAATCATTGTCTTTTCTATTGACAAGGGGTTATCTGGTTTGGACCATCTCAGGAAACTGATTGATAATCAGGAAACACTTAAGATTAGGGAGTAACCCAAATACTTGGGAGCCAGCTTGAAATTCCTATGGGTGGCAGATATACTGATGGGATATCTCATGGTTTCTTCAGGAACAATAGATAGCTTGCAGCATCAGGATTTTGGATTTTTACTTGTTGTGCACAAGCCTCAGCTTAGCATGACTTTTCCAGATCTTACTATAGTCTTTTAACAGACTTAAAGCAATTATTGGGGTGCTCATAACCTTTTGTGGAGAGGACTCCCACCAGTCGTCTCGGGAAAGATATGACAACACCTGGGATTAGGGCTCCAGCAGGCTGGATGCTGTGATGAACCCTTAACCATTGTTCAAATGTTGCCCATACCCCCTCTGACTCGGTCTCTTGCCTCAGCATTCCCTAACCCGGCAACCGAGTTTTAGTCAATCAAGTTTAAATAGGCCTCCCATAGTGGGACCGGGGAATGTACGGCCCGAGATGCCTATTAAACTTAGAGCTGTGTGTGTGTGTCTGGGGGGGGAAAAGTCCTTAGCAAATCCAGATTCGAACTGTCCTGATAAATGCTGAGCTGGGTGTGTGTGAACATGGGTTGATTAACATTGGAAGCACAGATTCCCCATCATGCAGCGCTCTCCTGCTTCTCTGGTCCCAGAATTCACTGCAGCCTCTGCTTCAGGCTTTCTGTTTTCCATCTCTCATGTAAATGAGACCTAGGGCAGTTGATTCACTCTTGTAACCCTTATCTGGTGAGGGTCTTAGGTGTGTCTCTCACTGCATCTTAATTAGTTTCGTTTAGGTAGAGGAGGGGAAGGGGGGGGTGAGTCCTTTGTGAGTCAGACAGACTGCATCCTGTACCAGGGTTCCCCAAGAATACAGAGCTGAGACGTAACAACGCAGCCCACCAGGTCCCTGAGCCTAGAAGGGCTCTATGCTGGGTGCCCCTGCAGCCCTCCTGTGGCCTCCAATCCACCCCCTATCAGCCACATCCAGCCCTCCAGTATAAAATTAAAACAAAAAAATATAAGCAGCCTCTTCAAACTCAGTCTCCCCCTCTGGGTTATCACACCACTGCCCAGCCACCTCCCATTTCCCTGGCTCTCTCAGTCCTGGGAGTACCTGGCATGCTTGCAGTTCACTCCTCACCAGCCTGAGCTGGCAGGAGCTCCTTTCCCTTCCAAGTTCAGGGCTGCACTGCCAGTCTGCCTCAGGGACCCAGACATATACCCATGACTCCTCCCCTTCTAGAGAAGTGTTCTCCTGACCAGCTGCAGATGTGCCCCCTCAGTCTCCCAGGGCAGCTTATTGCCATTCCTCTGGCTACTACAGCAGTGCCCTCACTGCTTAATCAGGGCATTGCCCTATTGTCTTATTGCAAGCCAGCTAGCTCCACAATAGGCACTTATAGCCTGTGAACCCTAGCTTCCTATTGCCCTAAAGCTAGCCCAAAATCAGATGTCTTACCCCACCTGGGGACACACCTGCTGTGGCTTCCCTCTGCAAGTAATAGAACCCATGGCTCTGCATTTATAAGACAGACTTAGGATGAAAGTCTCTTCTTGACTCAGTACAAAACTCCTAGCACCCTCTGATATCTCAGTACTAGCTTCATTGACCATCTTTTGGTACCAAATCAAGACACTTTGTTTCTAAATGTTTACAGAGCTCATTTAGTAGCAAATTTAGGATATCATCCTGGGGAAGGACCACTTTCTTTTTCATCACAACGTGCTGAAGTTCTTGAAGGGTATTCCCACTTGTAAGAGATTATTTCATTGCTACATTTGCCAGTTAAGGTGGCTTTCTTTATAGTTATCACTTCAGTAAGAAGGGGAAGAGAAGCATGAACCATGATGGTGTGCTCTTCCCATCTACTATTCTGTTTGGAGAATGTGTCCATAAGGGGGCACCCTAAGTTTCTGCTACAAACTGTCATGGAGTTCCACTTAAATCAAGAAAATCCATCTTTCAGTATATTTCTTAATTCTGTATGTCCAAGACGGAGACATTGGTCTATACACTGCATATGAAACATGCTCTTGTCTTTACAAGTAAGAGGACAAAACCATTAATGTCATTGGTTCTTAGTGTCCAGATGAAGGGCAAGGTAGCAACTACCCAGAGACTGTCAAAATGGACTTCTGACTATATAACAGCATGCTGTGAAACAGCCGTAGTGGACCTGTCTACAAATACTGGAATGCACTTCACCAGGCAACCTAAGTAGCTGTCTGAAAAATGTATCAATCCTGAGAATATGTAAAACAACCACGTTGAATTCTGTTCAGAAATTCACAAGCATTTGCAATATCTGAACTGTCCTCATTCTGCAAAACAATATTTCAACCATTATTCATCCTGGGCACTGAGCTACCTCAAGTTCAGTGGTTACTGCTTTGAAATGACCTACAATGGAATGTGCACAAGGTGATCAGTTAAAGGAGAACGAAGCTACAATAACTAGAGTTCTTTAAGCTGTGTTGTCCATACACATTTTACACAACTCAACTTCTATCTTCTTGCCCTTAAATTTGTGTACCTGAAATTCCACAGTTCTGAAGAAACTAGGACCTGGTATGCATACTCCATCCTTGTGCATCTTTTGTGCAAGGCATAAGGAGTGACACAGTGCATCTGGGTTGAATGGTACAGTTGGCAAAAAGATTTTGAACTGTGGCACAGGAATAGCATGTGCACCTGCACTAGAGTGTACATGTGCAACATCTCAAATAACTCCATTTATTGTAAGGTAAGCATCCTCTTTATGTTCCCAACACATGGTTTTTAGCATACTCTTGCAACTTCTGATGGGTTTTTTTAGGGCTTCAACTTCTAGTGTGATATAACTATTTGAGTATCTCAGTAAGCTTCTGTTCCTGAAGGATGTGAAGAAAAGGATTAAAAACAAGCACGTACAGAAACCAGAAGGCAAGTAAGAACTCAGTTAATTTCTTTAAATCATTTAGGTTAGTCGGTCTCATGATTTTATAGAGATTTAGTCATAGTTTTTTAACATTTGTCATTAACCTAACTATATTTGGTTAATGACATTAGTCTTGATGCATATGTCCAAGTTCCATTGATATCAGTGAGAGATATCCAGGCATCTCCCTCAGACACTATAAAATACTTTTGCACAACAGACCGCTGTTTCTGCTTAGATTCCCTCCAAAGTCTTCCATCTTATGTCTTCCTCTGTTTCAACACATATGTATTTATACTGTAGCGAATTGCCCATCAAGAACGCCTGGGGCGGGGGAGAGCGGAAATGGAGCACTGCCACCCGCCACCCTGCCCCGCGCTGCTGCTACCTCCCAGCACCAGGGGTGGCGGGGGGAAGTTTGCCCCACTGTCCCCTCCATCCCCCTCTGCTAGCACCCTGTACTGCCGCTACCTCCAGCACCACTGGCCTTGCCCCTGCCCCGTTCCGTCCCCTCCATCCCCACTGTCATTGCAGCACTCTGGTTGTTTCACTAATCAATCAGAGTGCTCCAAGAGCATTACAGACAGATGGACTAAGCCCTTTATATAAGAATTCTAGGGGTGCACTGATAGAGATTTTTGGGGCTGATATTGATAGCCAATTTTTTTTTTTTAAGGAGGCATTAGGGCTGTGTGAAATGTTGCCTGGTGTTTCATTTCGACTCATTTCAAGCTCAGAACAGCAAAATTGAAATGAAATGGAAGGCTTCAAACAGCCTTGAAACGAAATGAGGGCACTCAAAAAATTTCAAAAGTTTTGAAACGTTTTGAGTTTTGAGGCTGGGT
>NW_005842456.1:689476-692116 GCF_000455745.1 Alligator sinensis | reverse complement strand
AACTAATGAGAAGGAGCGGGAAGAGGGGGGAAGGACTGCTCTGATACTGACATGTGTAGCTCTCCAGTGACTGTGATCTATGAGTGACTGGTGCCACCTTAGTCGGGGGAAGGCACGCACCCCTCCAGTGACCAGTTAGCAACTGACTGGGGGAGGAATACTCCTGCAGCCAATCTCACTGACTGGGAAGTGGGGGGTCCTCCACGGCTGATCGTGCCGACTGGGGAGTGGCCACAGCACTCCCAGAAGTGGCCCTGGCTGGCACTCGCAGAGAGGACACTGGCACTCCCACCTGCCCACCGTGCCTGCCGCCTAAGCGGGAAGAGGGGAGTGCACCGCTCTCAGGGGTGCATGTGCACCCCCGTGCATCCCCTATACATTGCCACTGCTGTGATCCTTCCCTGAGGTCCCTTCCAATCCCAGTGCTCTGGGGGAGGGACAGAAAAAAAAGCATAAAAAAGCAGCATTGTTTGAACCGAGCTTTTTCTTTGCTTTGGTATTCCAACAGCTCAGCAGCATCAGAGAAAGGCTGTTACTTTCTATTTTCTAGCCTGTTACTAGCAAGTGCGATTCAATACCTTTTGCTTTCTATACCCTTTTATTATTATATTTATACATTCCTTTCAATTTATTCCTCCCCCAAAATCCCCTTTTTTTTTTTTTTTTTTTTTTTTTTTTTTTTTTTTTTTTTTGTTAGTCTATTTTGACTCTTTTCCCCCAGAAAAGAAATGTGTGCTTTTTCTCACAGTGTGCATTCCATTCACTGTGCAGGGAAGCACAGCAGATATTGCATACTAAAATATAGAATTCATTCAGGAACACACACTACATACACTTTTATATTTTATTCATTACATAAATACATAAAAAAAATTACATAAATACATACATATAATTATCTACATATATTACATAAATACAGATTACCCGAGGGTGAAGGGGAGCATCAGTGTATGTGGCAGCAAAACCCTGGATCAGGTGATAGAGGTACTGGTGAAGAGTCAGGGAGGCAGAAGGGTGGAGGCGGGGGGACGTGGAAGAGGGGGATCCACTGCCCTGTGCCAGCATGTCATCCCCTAGCCAGTCTCCTCCTGCACCACAGGTGCTGCCAATGTGGGCTAAGGGCTTGGCTTCCATGGTGGGGTCCTGAGGCACTGGACCCCACCATCAGGCAGGTAGAGCTCAGCCCTTGGTAGCTGCCTATCTCATCGAGGATGTGGAGCTGCTGCTGTGCAACCCCTTGGCCTTCTGGCCAAGCCGTAGCCAGACCTGGCCAGATCTGGCCACGGTTGCCCACAGCCAGATGTGGCCAGATCTGGCTGCCTGTCCTGTCTACCGACCAGTGTTGCAAGTGAGAGGGTGTTCAGCATTGCTGGTGATGTAGTGACACCCCACTGCACCTCTTGGATCCTGGTTTGGTGGAGTAGCTGGTGTTCCTGAAGGTGAACCTCCCATTCCTGGGGTTCCCTAAGTTCCAGGTGCAGACAGAGTGAATGCCCCCCTCCTCCCTCCATCTGCCCTTCCTTCTTTTTTTTTTTTTTTTTTAACCCTTGGGTTTCACAACCTTTCAGAGCTGGAGGGGGCACCCGCTGTATCACCAGCCAGCAGGGGAGGAACATGTCCCTGCTGAGCTCCCATACCAGGATGAACCTGGAGGTATGGCCGGGGGCTGTGGGGAAGGAGGAGGCCCCAGGTCCTGGGAATGACCACGAAAAGTGGAGCCTGCCTGGCTTCTTTACTAATCGTTCCATCCAGGAAGAGTATACACACCAACTGCAGGTGCTTCCTCAGCCTGACAAAGGGTTTTTCAACCCAAAAGCTTGCTAGGATATAGTTCTCCAACTATTCAGTTGGTCTATGAAAAGATATCAGATTGATCCAAAGAACCTTGTCTGTCAGTGCCATGTCCTTAGAACACCACAGCTACAACCTACACCTGTCCCCGATCAGCTGACCTGAAGGAGGCAGGGCCCTGGGCACATCTAAAGCCCAGGGCTGTCTGAGGCTGTCAGGGAGAGTTCTCTGGCAGCTGCTGGAGAAGAAGCTTCTGCAGGAAAGGAAAGAAACGCCCTGTGACAGTTTGGCTGCCTGAGATGCTAGTGTTACTGTACTGCTTAACTGTTGTTATTTAAAGTGGTGGACGAGACTGAGACTGTAGGGGAGAAGGAGGCCTCATTGGAACGTTCTACCGTGTAATGCAGAGGCCCCAGCACCAGTGAGGAAGCACCTTAATATACAGTCACATGTCATGAGTTTTGCTTGTCAGCTTGCAGTTTCCCAGAAACCCCTGCACCTATCTCCTTGAAACATGACAGGCTTTATGGCCTCAGCAGGGGCTACCCTCCCTGCTGTTTTCATTTGAATCAGGCAAGCAATGACAAAGTTATAGGCATTTTTGTGATTCCCCATTATAGCCTATGGGTGAAATGTTGAAACACATCAAAACAGTGAAACAGTTTTGATTAAATGAAACAGAACAATGCTTTGAAATGAAATGATGAAACAAAACGCTGTCCCATTGAAATGGCAAAATGGAAGTCGAAACGAAATGGTGCTGCATGAACGGCACATGCCCCGGTGGCTGGGATTGGGGGGGAGGGCACGGCTGGGCTGGGCGTGCCACGCGGGCACGGGGGGCGG
>NW_005842456.1:687133-689460 GCF_000455745.1 Alligator sinensis | reverse complement strand
GCGCTGACCAAAGGTTGGCAACCACCCACAGGTGCCGCCAACAGTGTCAGTGGCGGCCAGCGGCCATCATGGACTCCCTGCAGATGCCACCTGCAGTAGTGCCGGTGGTGGGGTGGCATGCGGCGACCACCCACAGGCACCATCGACAGTATCAGCAGCGCCTTTTTGCAGGGGGTGCACATGCACCCGCGTTCACCCCCTACGCATAGCCCATGCGGTTCTGTTTTGCACAGCCCTGGGAGGCATATCAGCCAATACCGATCTGATTTCTGATACAGCATGGAGAGCTGTGTGCAGCTGGTAAGTCTGTTGTGGTGGAAGGGGAAGGGCAAGGGCAAGGGAAGGGGCATGGTGGGGGCAGATCAAGGCCCCACACTGAGAGAGGGAGTGAGGCTGGGGCAGGGGATGGAACCGCAACTCATCTGGGGAGCATGGGGAAGGGTGGGGTAGTTCCCATTACTGCATGCACCCTGGGAGTGCTTGCGGGGGCGGGATGTGCCCTCCAGATCTCTGCAGGGCAGGGCGGCTGCCACTGCAGGTTGGGAGCAGGGTTGTGCCGGATTCTTCCTGGCAGGGGCTGCGCCAGGCTACACTGTGCTTGGGGTAGGCAGTGGCAGCGCTGGGAGTGGGGCTAATTCTGAAACTGAAATCTAATTTCTTCATCAATATTTTCTTTATATCTCACACAATAATTTTACTATAGAGTGCATTTTTTTTTTAGCTTACAAAGTCTTGAAGCTTTGTTTTTTCCACCTCTCCTCCTTCCCAAAGAAACACAGATGGAATGAAATCCATGGATACTCTGAAATCAGAATAAGGAAACAACGTGGTCACATTTTGAGCCTATAACCTTTAACAGTATCTCTGTTAGTGTAAACAGGATGTCAGTATTGTACCCTAAATCTTATCCTTTGACATGCATATAGTTTTCTTTCACTTCAGTGTGGGAGCAGCATGTGCATATCCAAAGACATACTTTGACCTCCTGTTTATAGTCTACCTGCCTTTGAAACAATCCTTCATTTAAAATCCAGAGGGAAAAAAAGAATAGCAATTCAAGGAACTTTGTTCTCTTTTTAAGAAGACACATAGACAGAGACTGAGGAATCCAAGGTGGAACAAAACAATGCATTAAATAGCCTCAAATCCCCAAGCCCAGATGGTATGTATCTAGGAGCTCGGGAGACATTTAAGAATGAAGTGAGCAAGCTGCTGACCACACTATCAGTTGAAGGACTAGAGCACAGAAAACGTGTGCCTTTTAGGAGTGGAGGGAAGAGAATCATCACAGACAGTAGTTTTCTGAGAATTTAAGAACTGTAAGTCTGACTTCTGTACCAGGTAAGGGCAAATCCAGAGGGAAAGCAGTGGTGTGGATGCATCTTCTTTTGATTTGTGCTCCATTCAGAAGTTGTTCTGAAGAAGTCTGATGTGCTTGGTGCACTGTCAGACTGGGCTGGAGGGAGAGGAGCAAGCTGGAGTTTGGGGAGGGGTAGGTAGAGAGACTTAAAGGCTAGGGACAGAAGTTGCACAAACTGGTTTAAGTCATCAGAAACTGGTTTAAACCTGTAACATAATGGAAATTCAGTGCGCATAAACCAGTTTCAAAATGGCTGAAACCTGGTTGAATATATAATATCAGAATTAACTGGTTTGGGTCAAACCAGTTTATGAAACTTCTGCCCCAGACCCCTTCCTGGTTCAAGTTAAATCACAGCCCTTCACATCCCAGCATGCTTTCCAGCCCTGAGCTGAGCTGTGCTGTGTGCTCCAGCAGAGAAGGGTTGCGGGAAGGGAGAGGCAGGGACTACCTCCCACCCCCAGGCAAACTCCAGCTGGGGTCTGGAGTCAAGGAGTGGGGGTTAACTTCCCTTTTCTTTTGGTCTACTCCTCCAATTTGTTGAGTTCTGTCTGAAGTCCATCCCTACCCTTCAGCATATCCACTACTCCCACTAGCTTGGTGTCTTCGGCAAACTTGCTGAGAGTGTACTCCATCCTATCTTCCAGTTTGATGTAGATATTGAACAAAACCAGCCCCAGGACTGACCCCTGGGGCACTCCACTTGACACCAGCTGCCAGCTAGGCATCCAGTCATTGATTACTAATTCCTCTGAGCCTGATGATCCAGCTAGTTTTCAGTCCACCTTATAGTCCATTCATCCAACCTGTACTTCCTTAGCTTGCTTAAAAGAATGTTGTGGGAGACCACATCAAAAGCCTTGCTAAAGTCAGGGTGTATCACATCCGCTGGTCTCCCCACATCCTCAGTCATCTCCTCATAGATGGCAATTAGGTTGGTCAGGCATGACTTAGTACTAATTACTTG
>NW_005842456.1:678820-687102 GCF_000455745.1 Alligator sinensis | reverse complement strand
CCTAGTTCATTGGTTTTATACTTACTATAGCAAATCAATGCACAGTCCAATAAAGCTCTATTTGTTGTTGATTTGATCTTAAACTGTCAGGTCACAGCCTTGAACTTGAGGCCTTTAGCCTGGTCAACTCAACAGCTCATTTTACTCTGCCCCCTTACAGCTGACTGCCCAGACTGGGCAAGGTTGGTTTGAAGCCTCCAGAAGGGCTTAGCCTTCTAGCTACTCTCCATCACTGGAGTGGTCAGTCAGGGTCAGTTGACCCTCTGTTTCCACCCCATATGAGCTCCTGAGCAGGAATAGAAAGAATGGAGCAATAGGGCTTAGCCTGATTCCAGACTGCTTTGCTGTTTGCTCTGGCTTGTAGTCCAGCTCCATGCTTTGCTTGAGGTCCTGGTTTCCTGACCTAGCTTGTCCCTGAATTCTGCCTGCTCCTCCTGACCCAGATTGCCACCTTCATCCCAGACCTGGCTGCGCACAACTCTGCATGGCAAACTACTATGAAGTTTGGCTTTGGACTGGTCTCCCTTCTCAAGTTTTGTTGAGCATTCTTTGGCTGCAATATGTCTGATAATATTTGAATACTGTAATAGGAAAACAAGAGTAGACCTTGATCTTCTTATGTTACATGATGCTAAAATGGCCATTTTTTAGGGAACCCTGGTTATTGAATAGGGTTTAAGTTTGCTAGGTGCATAAAAAAGGATTCTTTCATGAAGGATTTGTTGTCAGGATATAAGTGCTAAAGATATTTAGTAAAGATTTATTTAGAGAAATGCACATGAACATGGGTACAAGAACTTTTCACACAATCACCACTCCTTCTCTGGCCTCAGAGAATACCTTCAAAATTTACAAAATACCTTCAAAAGAAAGGCATGGGAACAAAAGTTTATGAGCTTCCTGACCAGGTAAGAAACAAACCCCCCCAACCCCCCCCCCCCCCCCCCCATCCCAAAGACTAAACACTGAAATTGACTCCATGTTCATAATTATCTACATAATCCCTGCTAATCTCTCTGCACTCCACAGGTGTTAACTTCCCTTTTGAATGTTCTTGCTCTTCCATTAATCAAGCTATCTTTTCTTCTGCATTTTTCTTGACTGTGGTCTACTCTTGGTATTATCTTATTTCCCCCCTCCCATTTCAAAGCCTAGGAAATTTTTTTTTTTTTTTTATTTAGATATGGAGTTTTATGCAGGTCATTGCTCCATCTGCTACTTAGCTCAAGCCTTGTACCCAAATGCTTGTCTAAATCTCTCCCAACAGTGCAGTTGACCCAACAAAAGATAATCACCCACAAAAATCTTTGCCTCTTACATATTTGAGGACCATCACAGCTAAAATATCATTCCAGCTCTAGCCCAAACTATTTTTTGAAGTGCTGCATACTCACAAGCCCCACAAAAGTTCAGTAAGATCACCTCAATACTTTCTAAATATCAAAAAGTAGGCTATATAGTCTGGAAGATACTGTTTTCCTAGATTAAATATGAGGTTATCACTTAGCATTAAAATTCTGTTTCTCTGATTAGCTAGGTGTCCTTGAAGTCACCATTTAATTTTTTATGACCATCTGCTACTCCATTTATAATGCGGAGTATAATTAGAGCTGCCCAGAGAATATTCATTCTGTGTTACTAAGGAATTTTAGATTTCAAAATTTGGCTTCTTGATGTTCTCCAAAGAAAAAGTCTGAAAAAAAATTCACACCACAGAAAATTAATTGAAATCTTCATTTTGACACAGCTGAAAGTATTGTGGTTTACTCTTTTTATAGTTTAATACAAAACTTTAATAAAATCAAACCAAAGTAATGTTAAAGCAAAATTTAAAAATAAAATCAGAATGCTTTATTTGAAAAGTGACAAATCAGTGTTGTCAGAACTATTTTCAGTATTTCTCAAATGAGCTTGTAGCAAAAGTAGTAAGATTTTTGTGAAGCTTCTGAGTTTTGATGAAACTGTATTTTCCAATAGAAAGTGGGTCCTTGAAAATGATTGTCATTAACTTTTCATATAGTTGGAGCTGGCCTTAGGGGTGGACAATATGGGCAATCTCTCCCTGCTCCATCTTATCCAAGCTGATCCCTACACCATGCAGGAGGAGTGGTGCTCAGCTTACCCTGCCTGCTGCCTCCTACTGCTGCTCAGGAGGAGCTGGGCCAGGCAGTGCAGGTGGCAGCAGCAGTGCCTGCCTACCTGCCTGCCTAATGAACTACGTTGCTCTGCCTCCTTGCTGTGCTGCGCTCTACACCCCTGCCAACCTGCAGCAGCACCACTGACTTGGGGGGAGGGTGGCACCAAAATATGGGTTCTTCCAGGGTGCCATTTTCCCTTAGGCCAGCTCTGCATATATAATAATCTATTCAATGGGTCTACTATGAAACCTAGCTGTTCATGAAGAGATACAAAAGGGCTAAGTACTATTAAATACTGTTAGTAGCAGTGTTAGAAATAACATTCAGGGAGTTTAGCTTCTGTTGAAGCCATGGCAGTTTCCACCTATTGAGTCTCTCCTGTAGGAGTCCTGAACTCCCTGCCCTAATATTAATCCTTGCACATGTGGAATAGGAGCAATAAGGAAGCTCTATGTAATGGCATTTTTTTTTTAAGGACTCAGTCAAATAGTCACTTCACTAGGCATTTGAATAGTAGCTGTCTTTAATATGGGCACATAGCTCAAAAAACCCTAATGTTGGCTTCTGTTGTCTGTGCACCCTAGTGTATTATGAGTATTTCACAATGTTTTTTATTTTACAACCAAACTACCCAAAGCACATGGTACTTATTAGGGACAATGAACAGAGCAAGTTATCAGTTTTCAATATTAAAGGATTTGTTTTCATTTGTACTGAAGCTGTTAATTATGGCTTTAATTATAATGATTGTTAAAATGAAAAATAAACCCTCATTGAACACAAGAGAATGTAACACTGATTTACATCGTTTGTACTGGGAATTTGCTGGGAGTGGAGGAGTGTTTATTGTAAAACTTCCTAAAAGTTAGAACTTTTTGTTTTCAGGAAAAATTGCTGCAACTTCTGGGCCCTCTAATTCAGAAGTCAGTTTGATATGTATGCTTTGGCTGGCCCAAGAGAGTCCTCTTTTGTACCTGAATCCAGACCTGATTTACCTCATGCTAATAATCTGCCTCCCTTAGCTGCCTCCAGTAATTTGCTGTGAGGGTTATGTGTATGTGTGTGCATATATAAGAAAACAACATAAGGCTCTGCTCTCTGATCTTAACATGATGTACTGTTGTGGTGACTTTCTTAATGCACCAGGGTGTCCACTGGGCCACAGACATGACCACAAAGCCAAGCCAATGACGCAGATCAGCAGCTGATATAAACAAGCTGACACAAACCAGAAACTAAGCTAGCAATAAACCACTGGAGACACTTTTTTTTCCGGTTATAAAGGAAAACATCTTACAGCTATGAAAATACAGTTGAAAGTCAGTGAATCAGTTTCACAAATAACATTAACACATGCCCTGGAATATGTGTGTTTAAGAGGTGAATTGATCCCTGTTTTAAATAAGTTGCATGTCTAAAGCCTCACATGTGGGTTGCTTTGCTATCAAAAGTACCTAAGGGAGTACAATAAAAGCCCTGTTTTCTGGCATAAGTGGGGAAGGGTGGGGGTGCCGATAATCTAAAAATGCCAGTTACCTGAGGAACAGTGGCTGGACATGGAGCAGGTGGGGGCGGGGAGGAGGGAGGTGATGGCAGCGGCGGCTGCATGTGGAGCAGCAGCAGCGCAGGGTGGTGGGTGGCAGCAGTGGCATGTGCACGTGAACTTTCCCCATTGTCCCCCCCATCTAGCCGACTGGCCAGAAATTCTGGTTAATAGAAATGCCGGTTAGGAAAATGCCTGATAACAGGGCTTTTACTGTATTATAGGAGAATTACTTCTTTCTAGTCATTTGTTCTATCATTTAGATAGGCCATGTGGATACATAGCAGAAGGCACTGCCAATGACTTCACTGGATAATTTTCTCTTTGTCTCTTCATTGTTAAATAAATTCTGTCTTTCTAGAGGGATGTGCTCACTATCACTATTGTTACTGAATTCCAGCTCTGTGTATTATCATCTTACCAAGCTCCATCCCTCTTTTGGGGCATATGTGTTATTTTATTGTTACTGTTCACGCCAGTTCCTTTCTAATGATAAGCTGGCTTTCTTGTAGTGCAGGTCTATACTAGAAGTGCTCATTAATATAACTATGCAGTATAGACTATACTGGCAAAGCACTCTTGAATGTGAGCAGAGTTTATAACAGGAAAAATGCACTTTTGGTGATGCAGCATATTCTATCCCTTCTGCCGAGCCCTCCAAGCAATAAGCTATGCTAGTAGAAGCACAAATTTGGCAGTATAACTGTGGCTATACTATAAACTTTTGCCAGCACAGCTGAGTCGGTCACAAATCACACGTCCTCATACTCCTCATTGCCAGTTATGCTGGCAATTTGTAGGGTAGATCTAGACCAGGGGTGGGAAAAATATAATCCACAGGCTGGATCTGGCCTGCCAGGCCATTCTATCTGACCCCCGGGAACCCCTAAAAAATTTACAAAATTAATACTTATCTGCTCTTGGCTGCCTGTCAAAGATGACAGGATCCAGGGGCAGTAGGACCCAGGGGGAGCTGGTAGGAACCAGCAACAAGGCAGGCCCAGCCCCGCTCCACCCCCAACCAGAAGCCTCTGCCTCCCCCAGCTTTCACTGCTCTCCTGTCCGCCTGCTTCAGCACCACGTGGCCCTGGGCTGCATCTCCAGATCGCCGAGCACAAGGCTGTGCCATTACCCCAAGGCCAGGAGCGGGAGGGTGTGTGTGTAGTGCGGGAGGGACACAGAGTGTGTGTGTGCGCGTGTGTGTGTGTTCATAGGGTGAGTCCCACAAGCATACTATACAAGAATAATACTTCATTTTAGGCTATTGTGCAATCACCTCTATGTGCACTACACAAACACATGTAAATCAGGACAAAAATTTGTTTTAAATCAAATTAATGACTGTTGTAGATATTCAATTTTTAGAATATAATTTGGTATTTTTCTAGTTCTGTGATGGCAAAACCCCTTGCTGAAAGGAGTACTCCCAGGGGCAAGGGGAGGGACTTCTGGTGGCAAAGGTCAGGGGTTAGGGGGTGGGACTTCTAGTCCCAAGATGTTGACCAGGGGGCAGGGCACCTGACAGGGGGTGGAGCTACCCATGTGGCCCTTGACAGCTTGCCAAAACTCAGTAAGCATCCCTCCATCTGAAGTAGTTGCCCGCCCTTGATCTAGACCTAGTAACTGGCCCGGTCTGCCTGCTAAGATCAACTGCTGTATATCTTCAAAATCCTGAATTTTAAGTATTGTAACTTTTACAAGACATATACAGCAGTACTACTAAAACTTGTAACAAGTTGTGTCACTCTTGAATTGGGCTTGTCAGCTACAAATGGATTCATCAGGTATCTGACTAGACCTCTTCTATGTACACCTCTTCCACGTACATAGTTACCTATCACTATGATACTGCTAAATGTAAAAATAATACTAGTTTTAAGTTATGCCTTATGCTAATATTTGGCTAGCTTATCAGATACGTGGAGCAGTGGCATAATTAGGGCAATGTGACCAGGGAGTCTCCTTGGATGCTGGTTTGGAAGGGGAGAGGCAGAAGAAAAAACAAAACAAGACAAAAAGATCTGTTATCACGGCAGCTGCTATCACACCAGTGGTGTGGCAGCAACCAGAAATTATCACTGCCCTGGATGCCTGACTGTGTTGTTTATGCTTCTGTTGTGGAGAATTCTGCTTTTTGTCCCACTGTTGTACTTGCAAAACTAGAAATCTGGGTCTGAAAACCAGTCCTGTGAATTCATTTAATTTGATTAATCTAAGTTTTATTTTTGCCTTTAAGAAGCTAGCTGCTATGCATGCCTTGACATACAAGGGATTCAGATTTTAAAAGCCAATCTTAAAATAATGTTTGAAAGGTATGGCCTAGCCGAGGGAATTAGAAACTTATTCTATTCCAAACTGACACTTGTCTCATTGAGTGATCTCATATAAATCAATTTACCTCCATGTATACAATGGTGATAATCTTACTGTCCTATATTTAAAAGGCCTTTATTAGATTACTGCATGTTTGCACAATGTTTAGAAGAGGAAGTGTTATGTTCTTGAATGCATTCATGAATTATGGTTCTTTTCTATGCTGGAAATGTGCTTATGAGCATTTTAATACCCTAGGCTCCGGAGGATAAAACAGTAGGTAGAAATACACAGTTCCTTTGAATGTCCACACCATTTATTGAGCAGACATGCCAATCAAAGCAATTTGGAGCAAATTCCTCTTTTCATAGGCCAAAAGTAAAAGTGTAAAGAGACATGACTTTCACAGGTGCTGCCACATAAATATGTCATACAGTAACGACATTCTTTTGAGACTAGTAGTAAAGTGTCACATATTTGAGTACAGTTTACTGAAAAATCTCCTGAATTAGTTGGGGGATTCTACAAGTATGTTACAATTGTAGCCTTCTCAAAATTGGTTTTGTTGCATTTTCCACAAAATTCAGTCTGAACAAAGAAAGATGGCTGATGAATGCAATAGAGAAGACAGAAATTATTGTTCACTAATCTTTTTCTGCTTATTTATCATCTACAAAACCAAATGCAGATTATATTCCTGGTATTTTCATGTAGCCTCGTATTACTGAAATACATCACACTGTAATGGCAGGGATATAAAGAGATCAATGATAAAAAGGGTTGTTTGGGGTTTTATGTGGGAGGTTGTGTTTTTTTTAAGAGATGAGGAAGAATCTAGTCTGTTTTCTTTACATTGCCACATAGCTTTTTGCTATTTTTCAATCAATCCAGAAAAAGAACAATTTGTAGTCCTTTTCAGTTGGTGGTGGGTGGGCTTCAGAATAAAAGCATACAAGCTAGTATATTAACACAAGTTGGAGATGGGTATTTTTCTGTTCCAAAATGAATTTGATCCCCTGTGAAAAGGCAGTCCTATATAACAATTCTCAAAACTTTCATAGATCTTTTTTATTTTTGGCCTAGATATAGTTTTATTAATCCTAATCCATTATAATAATGTTAATACGTGGTTCATTACCCTAAGAGCCAAAATAGAAAGCATTAAATGGAAAATATTGTTTTCTCATATGATTCCTATAGCTTCCAGCTTAGGAAGCTCATTTCAGGAACTGTGACCCTCTGGGATTCTGTCTATGTATACATTAAGAATTCTAATAGAGTTTGAGAGGCAAAGATTTTATGTGATACCTTATTTGACCAGCTGCAGAGTTGTGAGGGCCCCTGGACAAGCTTTCAAGCATCGAATGTCCTCCTTCAATTCTAAGAAAGAAGCTTCATGAAAGACTATGAAATTGCTTTAGCACAAAATGTCTCCATGTACATGGAGTCAGGCATATGCTGCCGGGGATACACCATGTATCTTCCAGATCACGAACAATGAAGTCCCTAACAATCATTGAATCTTGATGGGACCTTGGGAGAGCACACTCGAAATGAAACCAATTTTCACTAATGTCTCAACAAGGGGTGGAGTTCTGAATTTGGAATATCTCCAGAGAGGAAAACCAAGAAAGCAGGTGTTCAAAAGCTATTATCTGGAGGAAGAGCCATATAGAGAAAGAGGGTATTTTTGGACATCATATAGATTTGTGACCTGAGCTCAAAGATCAGAATGGTAAGGAATGAATATAGAAATACATACAAAGTGTGTGTGGGGAGGGGGAAGTTGTCTAGATTTGCATTTCATATAATAGATAAAATAAATGCCATTTTTCTGGAATACTTACAGCAAGGGGCAGCAAAAATTGAGCCTATGCTCAGGAAGTATGCCAGAGGGAGGGGAAAAAAAAAGCCAGTCCTGCAGCCTATTTATACAAAAGAAAGTTTAGGAGTATGTAGGCCTACTGTGGCAAGATCCATCAACAGTTTGGTCATTGTCCACCTTGGGGAGCTCCATCAGGGCTGTCTTACAGGCATTATGTGTTATTAGTGCTGTGCGAAGCTTTGGGTGCTGATTCAATCTGGAGGAGATTCGACCCAATTCGGTGGCTGAATCTCCAAATCCAAATCTAATCAGGGGACCAATAAAGAGGTCTGAATTTATTCGAAGCTCTCCGAATCTTCGGAAAAGATTGGGAGAGCTGTGATGATTTGGGCAGTCGCCGCCAGTTGCAGTATGGGGCTGGAGCTGGACTTGGAGCTGATAAGCTGGGGGGGGGGTGGGGAGG
>NW_005842456.1:665676-678643 GCF_000455745.1 Alligator sinensis | reverse complement strand
CTACCCCAGCTCTGGCCCTTTTAGAAAAAAAAAGAAAAAAAAAACAGTCTCACCAGCTCCTGCAGAAGCTTCAGGGGCTAGTGCAGATCCCCCAACACAGCACAGGGCAGTGGGGGGCAGCAGGGATTGCCCCCTGCTGGGCAGGAACCAGTGATTCTGGGGGTTTGGGGGGGAGTTTCCTTAAAGAGCCAGAGCTGGGGCAGGCAGGGCAGCCATGGGGGGGCTGGGGGGCTCGTGCAGAGCCCCCCCATGCAACACGGGGCAGTTGGGGGCAGCGGGGATTGCCCCCCCACCTGACAGCAGCTGGTGAGTAGGGGCTTTTTTTCCACCAAAGTGCTAGAAGTTGGGGTGGATGGGGGAGCCATTGCCAGGGCTAGGAGAGCAGGCGAGGGTGGGCCTGCATGATTTTTCTGCAGCAGCTGAGTCTCTGAATCAGATTTGGCCAAATTGATTTGGGACAGTGATTCAAATCACTGAATCGAATCACTGTCCCCCAAATTGGCTGAATCCAAAGCAACTACTAGCCACTTCACACAGGTCTATTAGTTATGATTAGCAACAGGCAATCCCATATTCTTGATTAGGACATTATAATGCCAGTGGGATCCTATAACAGTTTTATATAACAGGAAGGTGTTTATATTTGTTCGGTGCTTTCATGGTAAAGTCACAAAAGAGAAGTACATTGTAAGAATCTGTTCATGTAAGTGGTAGAATGCAAGCTGAGGTCAAATCTAAGCTACCAAACTAGGTGTGAGGGGAGAGAAGTGAAATAACTAAATAAATATGACAGGAAAGAAGGAAAAGGAAAATATACTGCATGATGACAGGTAAACCATCTGTAGTACCGTTGGGGGGTGGGGAAGGTGCTGCCACCCCGACACCAGCCTCTCCTCTACCCCCAACCCCACCTCACCTGCCACACCTTTGATATTATTCCATTATTATATACCTTTGATTTGTTGAGTGAGGCAGTCCCTTGGGGCCAGGAAAAATTTTACTGATTGCCTCATCTAGGGCCTATATTCCTCTTTGAGTGCTTCCCCCTTTAAAGGATGTATTTGGTAGCTGTGTTGGTCTGAGACTAAAATAAATGCAAAACTTTAGAACTCTTGGTTCAGAGATAATACCTTTTATTAGACCACCTAAGAAATCACCAAAAAATTATCTTTTTCTGCAAGCTTGTGGGCACACATGCCCTTCCTCAGACTCAGGAAAATTAAAAATGGTAAAAAGTTCCCATAGGTAGAAAATAAACTTCATTTTTGCACAGAGGATGCTGAAAGTGGAAGTCTGTTCCTCTGGGTCCATGCAAGTGTCTTTGTGAGTAGCCCTTTGATGTGCAGATCAGGCAGGATTCCTTCCCTGGTGATGTCAGATGGCAGAAAGGCAGAGAGGTGTAGAAATCTTTCTTGTTGTTCAGCAATGAAGCTTAAATCCAAAATCAGCTAAAATTAATCATTTTCCATGTTTCAGGGATGTATTTTGTAGCTGTGTTGGTCTGAGACAAAAAGAAGTGCAAAACTCTAGAACTCTTGGTTCAGAGATGATACCTTTTATTATTTACTAACCAAACGCCTGTCAAGAATGATATGGGGGGGGGGGCAGGCGGGGACAGATCACCACCACCCACCACCCTGTGGCACCACTGCCTCTCAGGAAGCTGGGGGGGCAGGGGGGAAGGAAAGCTTTTCACTGCCACCACCCACTGTACCGCGCTGCCATTGCTCCACATCTGGCTGCGTGCAAGCTGCCCCCACACTCTGCATCTAGCCCCATGTGCTGAGCTGGAGGGGACGGAGCCCCCGGCATCCCTGTGAAGAGCCCTGCGCAGCCCAGTGGCTCCTCCAAAGAGGGTGCTGGGGAGCCAATCGGGGCATGTGGCCACCAATCTGTTCTTGGGGCAGGGTGGCTGCAGCTGGGGCTGGGCTCTGCCTGCTTCTGACCAGTGTGCCTTGCTCCCGCCATTGACGGCAGCACAATGTGGTGCCATGTGCCTTGCACCTGGCCTGCCCAGTGGGGACGCACATGGCACCGTGCCACTGTCAAAGGTGTGAACGAGGCATGCAGGTGGGGAGCAGGCAAAGCCCAGCCCCACATGCACCCACCCTGCCCTGTGCACAGATCGGTGGCCACAGGGCCCCCCTTGACTCCCCGACACCCTCTTTGAAGGAGCTGCGGAGCACTTCCTGGGGATGACCCAAGACAGGTAGGGCAGGACAGGTGTGAGGGTGCCAGGGGCTTCATCCCATCTGGGCCAGCCTTGCAGCCAAGGCTGGCCCCACTCCGGGCCCCCCTAGGTGGTGCTGGGCTGGGGCTGGGGCTGGGACTAGGGCTGGCAGTTTTGCGTGGGCCACTGGTGCCGGACAATGACCCTAGGGAAGGGGCAACCACATGGGCACATCTGGCCCTGCTCCAGCCCCCTCTTTGCAGTTCAGTGTCCACCTAGCCCTTGTCCGCCTATCTCATCTCCCCCACTCCTCTCTGCTCCCCTCCACTCCTTCCTGCTGGCTATTGTGGGGGGTGGGGTAGCCCTGCTGCTTGGGTGGCCGGGGTATGTTCCCCACTGCCAAACTTCCCTGGCAGCCACACAAACTTGGGCCCCCACAGCTAGGGCAGGCAGCCAATCACCACTGTCCTCTCTCACTTTTCCTCAGCTGGCCCCGCCACTCATGAATTGCGAATACCAATTTATTGATTTTCTATGTTTGGCAAAAGCCACAGAGGGAGCTGCTGTAGGGAGGCTGGAGGAGGCGGCACTGCTGGTCCAGGGGCCCCAGCTTTTCCTCAGTGATTTCTAATTGATTTATTTCTAATTATTTATTTGTAATGTGTGGAGATGAAGTGGGGGGGGGGGAGCCCCCACACAGAAGGCTGCAAGAGGAGGCAGTGCCAGCCCAAGTGCTCCCATTTTAATTCAGCTGGCCCTGCTCATGCCCACTCACCTGCCCACAGCAAGTTGGTGCATACGCAGTTCGTTCGGCAAAAACATTACGACAGACAGATGGACAAGACAGACCAAGGCTTTTATTGGTGCATGCACAATTGGGAAAAGCGTTACAGACAGCCCTTTATTATATTAGAATTTTTGTGATTTCTTAGTTTAGGGTTTTTCAAACTTTTTTAAGGAGTGTAACCCTTTTGGTGGTGGTGGCCAGATGTGGATTGGGGTGTGGGGGAGGGCTTACATGCAGTGGTGGCACGGGCTGGTGGATGGCGGTGCTGGCCACAATGTGCAAGCTCCTCCCCCACCCTGCATCTAGCTGGCTGGGCAGCACTTGTGCAGCCCACAGACGGGAGTCGCTGCCCTCACCCCCCAGCCCAGCTCCTGGGAGGCAGTGGCGCGGGGTGGTGGGTGGCATGTGTGGCAGAATACCATTTCTGTCTCTCCCCAAAATCTGCTATCTGACAATTTGGTTACCAGGGCCACTGTAAAGGGCAGGCATCTCTGCCCCATTGGCTTCAGGTAACCCTGAATTGTAACCTGAGCTGGATACATTCCAGAGGGAGGGGGAAACCTGCTCCCTCTGCCTACATGACTGGCATCACATACCTGGGTGGGGGCTTAAGCTCCCTATTGTTCTAAGCAATGCCAACATGACTGGGAGAGGGCTAAAGACCCTTCCCGTCTACCTGGCAACCAGTGATACATTTCATATTGGTTGGCTGGCAGCCAGCAGTTGCTGGCCTTCATTGGATCAGGTAAATGAGGTCATAAGGGCTATATAAGTGAAGGACTGCCCAGGAGGAGGGGCAGTAGACATGGTGAAAACTCAACAAGAAGCTAGACCATCTGAAACCCTCTCTCTTGAAACTCATGGTCAAGGAACTGTTTGCCTCCAGAGGAAATCTCCCCCTGCCTCAGGATGATACTTGTGAGTAAACTACTTGAGACCTAACTAGATATATAACTTGCAGGAACACAGATGCATGATCAAAGGGTACCATGCCACTGTTTGCTCTAAGGTGTCTGTCTGATATTGCTCTACCCTGTACCCTATTCCAAACCTAGTCCTTGTAAGCAATACAATTCTCCTTTGTACCTAGTGTGGGAGACTTATTGGGAGAGGGTCTAAATTATGCCTTGGGGTCCCCTTGGTTCAGCTGACTGAGACCACTATTTGTGCTTCAGACTGAGGGAAGCACCCCAAGTTCCTGTAGTGGGTCAAGTACCCTCAAGGACTACTAGGCCTGTGTTTCCCAGAGGGTGCAGGTCCATGATCATTCCAGACTTTGGGTGTGGCAGGGTTACCCCCAGGCTAGCGGGTGTGCTCCAGGAAGGGGGTCGGCTGGACATGAGGTGCCCCCAGGGAGGCACTCAGAGCCTAGAAGGTGGTTGGGCGCAGTGAGGTAGGTGGCTCAGCACAGGAGCACCCCCTACTGGCCTGCTACAGCGTGCTCTGTCCTTGTCCGCCCACCTGTGTGTACCCCCTAGCACCTTTCCAAGTACCTGCTGAGGTTGACAACTCCTGTCTTAGTTGTTCTAATACAAGGTATCATTTTTGAACCAAGAGTTCTAGAGTTTTGTACTTCTTTTCCCCCTTTAAGGGAGCACTCCCATAGACTTCTGAGAACTTGTCAGAACATCAGCTATCTTAGCAATGGCCCCCTTTTTCTCTGGCCACACCCTCAGCTTTGGTCTACTGTTTAAGACCTCATCTCGTGGTTTTAAGCCCTACTTTGGCAGCAGCCGCTCCTGGGGTTTCAATCTTAGCACCAGCCTCTGCCCCTATAGTTTGGGGTTAGCTCCTGAAACAAATGGCAAGAGAGCACCACCGAGGCATTCCTATTCATGGCCTCCTCTACCCCCATAAGCACAACTGGGCCTCTAGTACAAACAACAGAAACACAAGCCAACTGCTTTATAACACAAGTAGTCTCCCTCTTTTGGGTAGATGTTGCCTGTAGGCTCTACCTCCATAGGAGCTTCCTTCCCCAGCTCCCCTGGGTAGTTTGGGTACCTTTCTGTCTACCTCCAGCAGCCACTCGGTCCCAAAAGCTCTTCTCCATGCTGCTGATAGGAACTTCCCCTGCATACTCAGAGACTGGGCTTATATCTCCAAACCCAGTTGCCTTCCAGTCCTGTGACCAGGTCCTTTGCACCCAGTGACCAGGTGCAGCTTATTGCTTGCCTGTACATCTACAGGCACCCTTTCTGTTCTATTGTTCATTAGCTGCCTGGCCTTATTAGTCCACCTAGACTGTTGCCCCTTATTGCCAGGGTACTGCCAAGCCTGAGTTCATCACTATCTTGGGCCTTTCTAGTAACAGGAGCAGGGGTGCCCTGTTACCTAATCCGTGAACATTTTAGAGAAGGGTTGGGCAATTATTTTGGCTGGAGGCTGCTTAATGAGTTTTGTTGAGCTGTTGTGGGCTGCAAGGGTAGCCCTGCCCCTTGACAGGTGCCCTGCCTCCTGGTAACCAACTTGGGACTAGAAGTCCCACCCCTAATTCCTGACCTTTTCTACTGGAAGTCCCTCCCCTTGTCCCCCTAGAAGTACTCCTTTTGGGAGGGGGGGAGTCATATTGGAACCAAAAAAAAAGGCCAACAAATTGCATACTAAAAATCAAACATCCACTCTAACATATTTAAATTTTATTAAAAAATATATTTTTCTCATGATTTGTGTGTGTGTGCATAGCGTATATAGAGGCAATTGCATAAAATAGCTCAACATGAAGTCTTACTCTTGTATATTGTGAGGAAAACAGTGGTAGGGGTATGAGTGGGTGGGTATGGGATTTTTGCGGGCTATAGCGGGGTGTGTGTATGTGGGGTTTGGGGGAGGGTGCAGGTGTGTGTGGGGGTTGTGACTAGGTTTGAGTGGGTGGGTATGGGGTTTGTGGGAGGCTGTATGTGTGTGTGTGTGTGTGTATGTGGGGTATAGGGGAGGGTGTGGGTGTATGTGTGGGGTTTGTGGGGGATGTTTGTAGGGATGAATGAGTATGGAGTGTGTGTGGGTTGTGTGGGGACTGTGGCTGGAGGTGTGGGGTACGCATGGGGGTGTGTGGGTGGAATATGTATGTGGGACCCCACTACAAACATGCCCCCTCACCCCCCCCACCCATTACACACAGCCTCTGCTGCCAATGGCAGCAGCAAGCTATGGGCCTCTGGGGTGCTCATGGCCCATGGCAGGCAAAGCCCCTGGCGGCATGCAGTCCCAGTGAGTCCCAGGACTGCACATGCCTGGGCCACTGGCTCCGTCATATGGGGCTCATATGCAGTTCCCAGATTTTCCACCCGAGCCCTATGCCACTGGGTGGAGCCCTGCGCAATGAAGTCAGCAGTGCAGGTGATGGGGCTTGGCCGGGGGACAGGGAGAGTGGCAGATCCAGCCCAGCTCCATTGCATGGAGCTCCACACTGTTCTCCATGACCTGCATGTGGCAGTAAGCAGGCTGGGTCAACTTTTTTGAAAGTTAGGAGCTCAAGGCTGGTTGTGGGCACAAAACCCCAGTGGTCATGTATGTAAGAGAATTTCCCCACATGGCAATCTGCCATAGACCCCAGGACCAATCGGAGTCACGGGAAGGCTCCGGGGCTGAAAGTTGCACACCGAGGTCCAGATTTTAGGCCTGTGCTTGAATTGGAGCACTGGGAATGTCTCTGTGGAAGGGGACCTTGGTGCGGCCTAAATGGGGTTTTGGGTTGTTTTTTTTAATTTTGGGGCAGCCGAAACCATTGAGGCTCGAGCAGCGAAGAAGCCAGCAGCCTCGGAGGCTTGCGTAGTATCTCTGGGGCTGAACATGATGGTGGCAGGGAAAAGGGGGGTGTTCGTAGCTGCCTCTGGCCTCTTCTTGTGGAGCTTGGGGCCATCTGTCAAGGGTTTGAAATTTTTTTTTTATTATTTATTCCTTAAGTGTGAGTTGCTGTTTTGCCAGTGTACATCTGTGGGTGTGCTTTGGTAGGGGGAGGGCACTCAGGCCTAGTCTGGTTTAGGGTTTTCCTTGTTGAGCTATGGACCTAACAGCTGGGAGTTCAAGGCTGGGTGTGGGTACAAAGCTCCCAATGTCTGTGCACTTGTCAATTTTTTTCCCCCACCCCACAAAACATGGCAAGCTGCTGTGGACCCCAGGACCAATCAGAGTCCTGGCAAGGCTCTGGGGCTGAAAGTTGCAGGCCTCAGCGTGGCATGCCGAAACTCTTTTGAGTTTCAGCATGCCATGCCAAAGCCCAGATTTTAACTTATGAAAAACTTTAATAAAAATCTTGCTGAACTATTGCAATAATTTTAGTTTTCTATTAGCAACAAGCAAACTTCAGTAGGTTCTGAGGGTCCAAGTAGCTTGTTTAATCATCCCAAATTAGGCTTGAGATCTTCTGAGAGCAGGCACGCCCATGAGACTTCTGGTATTTCCTGTTTCTTGTCAGGTCAGAAATACAGTACCAAAGGAAGAATCTTTCTCTTAGTACTGTATCATGATATTTTTGTTTCTTCCTTGAAATAGGAAGTGACATAGTGCATAAAAGTGAAAGAAAACAAACAAACAAAGTAAATGGAACCTTTTCAAACCTCAGAAAAGGTTCATATTCTGTTTGAGTTGTGGGAGAAGGCTTGGGTCAAATGATCCTTGATTTTTTTTTTAAACCAGTTCACCCCTCCCTAGTCTTGTGGTATTTGTTTTTGCTCACAATTAAAGACTAACATGCCATTTTTTTAAATCAAGCCCATTCTTTTTATAAAGTTTTCCATTATAAAACTTTGCCATAAGTCTTTTATATTGACTCTCGACAAAAGACTCATAATCCAATGTCTTCTTATATGACTAAAAATACTTGGGTCCTTAGATGGTGTCACTACAAAAATTAGATGTGCTCTAGGTTAATTTGTGGCCTGTAACTTTCTCTTGCAAACTAGTTATGATAGATTTTATTTAAAAAAATGTAACTGGATATAAGCAGGGTACATGTTGACAATTTAACACAATAAATATTAAAAGGTGAAAGGGACACCCACAAACAGATTTACAAGATAAAAGGACTCCAAACCTCTGCCCACAACAGAATGTTATTTGTAAGCATAGAGAAATATAACAATACTGTACAGTGGGTGCCCATATATCTAGTATACACACTTATAAAAGTTATATTTTAAGCAACTATAAAAATGCCCTCAAATACAGGTGGTCCCAGTGTGTGTATGTGTGTGTGTGTGTGTGTGTGTGTGTGTGAGAGAGATTTCTGAGGAACACCGTTTCTATGCTATTTATATCATAAGTATATTCCAGCTGCATCAAGCTTAGTTTGTTATTTCCACCTTGCTGATCACATGGTTTTTCTGTGGTGAATATGTACGTAAATGAGGTTTTTCTTGTGGGTTTCCTGTAGATACTGGGGATTTGAAGATAATGCAAAGGTAGCAAGACAGTTTACCATTCCGGATGTCAAGGGAACTAGAGGTCCTCTGACACAGGCAGTTTAAAATCTCCCTTTTCCTTCCTCTTTCTGTAGATCAGAAAGAAATCTAGCATGCGCCTTTAGAACCAAGTACCAAAGTCTGTGTGTGCACACGTGTGTGTGTGTGTGTGCACGTGTGTGCGTGCATGTGGTGTGTGTTGCTAGAAAAACCTTTTTCCTGTAAATGAATAAATAAACATTCAGAAAATCATCAAACTGCTCATTTGAGTAATTTTACAAAAGCCCACTCTAGCCCCTCTCCTAAATAAAGCCTAAATTGAATTTTAATGTCTTTTCTCAGACTTATGATAAGCTTACAGCTGCTTATGGACAGGACTTAACATCTGCATGGGACAGATATTTTCTAATCAGAATTAAACTTGTCAGATTTGGGGGAAATGTTCTATAATTAACAAGCCTGTTTCTGCTTCTAAGTCAATAATAAAACTTGTTCCAGCTTAAGGAGGTGAATGCAACAAAGGAAGTAAATCTAGGAGAGAACCTTAGGGCATTTATACACATTCTCTGGGAATGGGGGGACAGGGGAGCTCTAATTAGAGTAGCTCTGAGAGCCTCTCTAATTAAAGCGCCCAGAGCATCACATGCATCAGTGTCCCTGCACTGAAAATTGGTGGCAAGGGCGCGTTAACTAAAGCTCATTGAATGAGCTGTAGTTAAAGACCACTGCCACCATTTTTCAGCGCAGGGACACTGATACACATGATGCTGAAATCTGCTGAAGGACGGGAATTACCATACTCCAGCAGATTCAGTTAATCAAGTCTGCTCCGACGCACTGTAATTACAGCATGTCAGAGCAGCCTCGCTGTACATCTATAGGTGCTTTCAGTAAATCTAAACAATGATGTCTACATTATGAGTAAGATCCTTATTTATTTATTACAGTAGCTTTGCTTTGGTCTGTTGGTACAAAATTACTGGTATTACATCAGGTCCAGTAAAGGACTTAGATACTGCAGTTTTTAGGTGCCTTACTCCCTAAGGGTATATAATCATAGAATCAAAGGACCGGAAGGGACCTGTAAGACCATCAAGTCTGGTCCCTTGACATGGGCAAGATGTTATTGGGCTCAAAGTAGCTCAATGAGGTGTTTGTCTAGCCTCCTCTTGAACACCTCCAAGGGTGGTGACTGTACCACCTCTGCTGGGAGTGTGTTCCAGATTCTAGATACCCTTACGGAGAAGTTTTTCCAAATGTCCAACCTAAATTTTTCCTCAATTAGCTTGTGCCTGTTGGTCCTCATCCTTCTTGGGGGTGCCTTTCTGAAGAGTTGCTCCCCTGGATCTTGCTGTTCACTCTTGACATACTTGTAGGTGGCTATCAAGTCACCTTGCTCAGACTGAAAAAGCACAGGCTTTTCCAGTCTTATCTTGCTCAGACTGAACAAACCCAGTTCCTGAAGTCTTTCCTCATAGGGCCTATCGTTCAAGCCCCTGATCACGGTGGTTCCTTTCTGTACCCTTCCAAGCTCATCCACATGCTTTCTGAGGTGTGGTGCCCAGAACTGGAGACAATACTCCAGCTGTGGCCTCACTAACACCGAATAGAGGGGGAGGAGCACCTCTCTGGATCTGTTCAAAACACATCAGCTGATACATGCCGGAGTTCTATTTGTCCTGCTGGCTATTTTATTGCACTGTTGGCTCATATTCATCTTCTGGTCAATTGTCACATCTACGCCCTGTTCAGATGCAGTGCCAGCCAGTAGACCACCACCCATCATATAGTTGTGGTGAAGGTTCTTCTTACCCAGATGAAGGACCCAGCGCTTGTCTCTATTGAACCTCAGTTTTGATTTCATAGACATTAGGGCTGGAAGGGACCTTGGAAGATCACTGAATCCAGCCCCCTGCCCCAGGGGCAGGAAGTCAGCTAGGGTCAAAGGATCCCAGCAAGATAAGCATCCAAACAATTCTTAAAAGAGCCCAGAGTAGATGCTTGCACCACATCTGCAGGGAGCCTATTCCAGGCCTTGGGGGCTCGGACAGTAAAGAAGTTTTTCCTTATGTCGAGCCTAAAATGGTCTTGGAGGAGTTTGTGACCATTGGTCCTTGTCATTCCTTGGGACGCTCTGGTGAACAGGCATTCCCCCAGATCCTGATGCACACATCTTATGTACTTATAGGCTGCCACCAGGTCACACCTGAGCCTGTGCTTTTCCAGGATGAAGAGTCCTATGGCTGTCAGCCTCTCTTCATAAGGCCTATTGTCTTGCCCTCTGATCATGTGCATGGCTCTCCTCTGGACTCTGTTAAGCCTCTCCACATCATTCTCAAATTGTGGAGCCCAGAATTGGATACGGTAGTCCAGCTGTGGCCTCACCAAGGGCAAATACAGTGGGAGAATGGCATCCTGAGATTTACTTGAGAAGCATCTATGGGTGCAAGCCAGAGTTTTGTTTGCTTCACCAGCTGTGACATCGCACTGGTGGCTCATGTTCATCCTGTGGTCAGTCATGACCCCCGAGTCTTTTTCATCCATGGTGTTAGCGAGTATAGTACTGCCAAGCCTATAAGTGTGCTGCAGGTTTTTTTTCCTGAAGTGGAGCACCTTGCATTTGTCAGCATCGAATGCCATCAGGGCTTATATTTGCCCAGTTTCTAAGCCTCTCCAGGTCAGCCTGGATCACCAGCCTATCCTCAGGTGTGGATGCTCTACCTCAAAGTTTACCGTCATCGGTGAACTTAGCCAGTCCATTTCTAACACCAATGTCCACATTGTTAATAAAGACATTAAAGAGAACAGGTCCAAGGATGGAACCTTGGGGGATACCACTCATCATAGAGCACCATGATGATTCACACAACTGTTGCCTCCTCCTCTGGGCACATTTTAAACAAAATGAGTAGTCCCTGCTCAGTTTTTTTTTAAAAAGGGGCTTAGGTGTTTATCCTTAGGTGATTGTGCAGGGCCATGCATCCTAACTGAACAGAATTATCTCCCTAAAACCCTGAGTAAGATGCCCATGGTTTAGGAGGGTTAGGATTCAAGATTTTCCCTGACCACTTTCCACCCATCCTCTCCAAAAAAAAAAAAATGAAAATAGAAATATGGCATTGAGAGTAATTTGCAGAAGTTGTGCTTAAACATCATGAAGACTGCACTCTCAAGAGGGTCACAGATGACTGCACCAAAGAGGCCTTAGTGCACTTCTGGGTTAGCAGGGTGCAAATGGAAGGGGATAGGAAGGTTGGACCCAGGGTCCTCCCAGTGGGGACACAGTGCCAATGTTGTACAAACATACCGATACAGACATACCGATCCCAGAGAGTTGTAATCGATGGGATGGCCTCATCCTGGAGGGCCATGTCCAGTGGTGTCCCCCAGGGATCAGTCCTTGGGCCTGTGCTCTTTAACATCTTTATCAATGACTTGGAAAATGGGGTGGAAAACAAAATAATTAAGTTTGCGGATGACATTGAGCTGTGGGAAAATGCAGGCACATCTGAGGATAGGGTAAGGATTCAGGATGACCTTGACAGAGTGGTCTTATGGGCTGAACATAATCAGATGGGCTGAGGAGGGCGAAATGGCATCAAGGCTGGGATGTTGTGGTGTGTGTGTGTGTGTGTATATGTATATGTGTATATATATATATATATATATATCCTAGGCAGAATACTGAGCCCTGAGTTATATGGGCTACCTGTGTAGCATCTGGGGCTAGGGTGACTTAAGTTTCTCATGGAGTCAAATCAGCCAGCATGTTCTGTATGAAGCTGCTTAAACTCAGTATGCTGAATGTGAAGCTGCCTAGAGCTATCAAGTAGGAAATGCTATGGAGAAGGACAAATCTGGAGGAGGGAGAGATGGATCAAGGCAATCAACCAAAGACTGCGGCGCTGGTGTAATTGTGAAGGCTTTGGCTTCCATGATCACAGTCTGCCCTTTGGTGAGAGAGGCAGTGGTCTGCTGGGAAGAGATGGCCTCCACCTTACTTCACTGGGGAGGAAGCTCTTCTTAGCCAGAATGGCTGACCTGCTCGACTGGGCTTTAAATTAAGCCCACTGGGGAATGGGTGGACAACCACCAAAGCAAACCCACTAGGCAACTACTAGAAAACCAACAGGTTAGGGCACTCAAGGGAATCCACTCCTACCCCAGCCCTGGAACGGTGTCCTCCTGGGAGAGCAAGGAAGCCTAGGGCTTCCAATGGGATGCTTATGTGTCTGTACACCAATGCCAGGAGCTTGGGGAATAAACAAGAGGAACTGGTCCTCCTACTAAACAAGAATGACTACGATCTCATAGAGATAACGGAGACCTGGTGGGACTCCACCTATGACTGGGCCACAGATATAGACGGCTATAACATGTGTCACAACCCAAAGGGTGTGATTTTTGTTTTTGTGTGCTTCGGCACTGCTAAATTGTTCCCGCTAAATTATAGCTTCTTTGCACGGTGGAGTTTTCTGCTGCAAAAGAGAACCCCGGTGCAAGGGAGAATTTCCCGCCAATTTGAAGCTTTCTTTGCAGGGTGCATTTCTTTGTTGCAGCACAGAAATGCTCGTTGCAAAGAGTTCCCACCATTTGTATGCTAATTCG
>NW_005842456.1:658203-665481 GCF_000455745.1 Alligator sinensis | reverse complement strand
AAACTTCGTGTGGATGAGTGAGCAGAAGGACCCACGGAGCCTAGCAAACTTCATGTGAGTTTATTCAGAGCTCTTTCGGACGAGTACTTTCTTTGGTTGACACGACGGGCTCGTGTGTTTAGAGCCCTCAGCTGGATTGGGCTAGAGTTCACGAGTTTAGAACTCTTGTCCACCTATCTTCTTTCCTGTCTGTAACCGCAACTCAAGCAAGTTGTCCTGCCTGCACCGCAACCATCTTTGGTGTAAGTAAACAATCTTTAAAACTACCGCTAAGCGTTTGTGCCTAATTCCAGCTCGTCGCCCTCCCTCTCCGATCCAGCATGCCCGGGCTGCTGGCCACAGCCTGCGTGCAGCACGGAAAAGGGCTCGGGTCACTCCCGGCCCGCACAACATGTACAGGAGACATCATGCAGAAAAAAGGGGCAGGGGGGTGTAGCTCTCTATGTCAAGGAAAGCTACACGTCCCTGCAAGCTGACATTGGTACCCAGGGAGAATGACTGGAGACCCTCTGGGTTAAAATACGTGGGGAACATGGCACAAGGGACACAATGGTAGAAGTCTACTACAGACCTCCAAACCAGGAACAAGAACTTGACCAGGAATTCGCCAGGGAACTGGCTGAGGCTCCACGCTCTCGGTACATGGTTGTCACAGGACACTTCAACTACCCAGACATCTTATGGGAGGAGCACTTGGCCAAATCCAAACAGTCATGAAGCTTTCTCACATGCGTGAATGAGTTCTACCTGACTCAAGAAGTCTATGGACCGACAAGAGGTAAAGCGCTGCTGGACCTGGTACTGGCTAATGGGGATGATCTAGTCAGCAACCTAAGAATCTAAAGAAAACTGAGAGACAATGATCACTAGCTGATCACTTTTAACATCCATCGCAAAGCTGGCAAGTCAGTAAGCAATGCAGACGTTCTTGACTTTAGGAAAGCTGGCTTTGATAAGCTCAGGAGGTTTGTTGTCGAGGCCTTAAGGGGCCATGACTTGACAGGGAGGGGAGTCCGAGAGGAGTGGTTGCTCCTTAAGGGAGCGATCCTGAAAGCACAAGGGATGTTCATAACATCTCTCGGAGGAAAGGTAGTAAAAGGGTACAACATTCCCCTTTGCTCAGCATGGAACTTGTGGACCTCCTATGCCTAAGAGAGGTTTATAAAGGATGGAAGATAGGAATCACCACAAAGGAGGAGTATTCTGCACTGGTCTGTACCTGTAGGGAGTGAACCAAGAAAGCCAAGGCTACAACTGAACTCCAACTGGTTACACATATCAAGGACAATAAAAAGTCCTTGTTTACATATGTGGGGAGTTGGAAGAAAAGCAAAGGTAAAATTGGACCCCTGCTAAACCAAATGGGACAACTGACACCCAAGAAAAAGCCAACCTGCTTAATGGGTAATTTGCATCAGTTTTTCATCAGCCCAAAGGAACTGCCCTGCCTAGCATAATGCAGGACGGCCAGGGTGAGGGTGAATTTATACCCAGCATCAGTGTAGACCTTGTAAAGGAACACCTTGAGAGGCTGGCACCTTTATTCAGTTCTGGGTATGACCATAAACTGCATGCACCTGGATGGCGAGGTGGCATCATGGTGGGGAGACTCATGGAGAAGTAGTTCCTATAAAATACTAGAATATAGGGTGCTTCAGAACCCTAGCTTCCACTGCCTTGTGGGTACTCCTGGGTTGGAGATATACTAAGGGATATCACCCTGACAGAAATGTGCTCTTACGGAGGCATTAGGCAGGCAGCAGCAGCTCTAATCTGTTGCACTCTAGCAGAAGTTACAACCTTCTGAACGTCTGGACTCAGTCTGGCCCTTGCAGTCTGTCTTGATGGTCTACAGAGGAAATGATAGGTTTAAGGCATCCTCTACTCCTTCATACTCTTGCCTAGGCGTATGCACTGAAGGTCTTAGTATGATGTTTGCATAGACCTCTTGCCCATACACTGTGATCCAGAGGCTCAATGTTTGCCAAGTACAACAGTAGCTCAGGAAGTGGGAGAGACCCACATTCTATGCTGTTCTCAGCCTGATTCATACCCACGCCCACCACCTTCCTGGAACATGCCCTGACTAGGCTGCATAGAAGCACTTTCATGTCTCTTGTCAAGGCTACACCACTGCACAGAATTCAAGGTTCACTGTGCCAGAGTGCACAAGAGGGATTGTGGATCTGTAGAACAGAAGTTATGGTACTTGCTGGGGGAACAGTCCTGGATTCCAGTCCTTGCTTGCAACATTGTTTGTACATTGTGCTTGAAACCGTCATTAAATGAAAATACAGAAATAGACTGAAACCTGATGGTGATCATCTGGGAGATGGGAAATGCTAAGTTTCAGTCCCCTCTGATAGAAATGGGAATTAAACCTGGGTGTCCCACTTCATGCAAGTATGCTTATGCACCCCTTATTAGACTCAAGACTCCCCTCAGAAAATGCCAGCTCTTAGCTTTCATTCATTTTTGACTATGGAAAAATAATACAGCAATTTTCTGTTGCAGAGAACTCAGAAAGACCACAACAGGGCAAAATGTTTGTGATTCTTTGGATTCCTATGTGAAATTTCTAGGTTTAGTCTTATAACTCATGTTTGCACACCTAACAGTGCTAACAGTGTATGGCATCCCATGAAAACCCCAAAAGAATCTGAAGGCACCCCAGGATGCTGTAGCACCCTGGTTGAGAATCACTGAACTAAGCTATTGTGTAGAAGTCACACTCTACCACCTCTTCTAGCTATGCTTTAATAGATTGTAGTGGCTAGCACTTTAGTTTGTAATTGTATAGCTGTCATGCTTGGAGTATCTGTAGAGGATTGGGCCCCTCAGATGACTTAGGTGGGGGAAAACTTATTTTCCGGATCTTGAAGAAGCCTAGGTTTTAGTAAGGCCCTGAGATGCTCAGCCCTGTCAAGAATGATAATCATCTGTAGACTATTGGCGATAACTTCAGCAACTCTTCATTTGCATATACTGTACATTGCACATACTATTGGAATAATCTGACTTTCTTTGGAAAAAACACTTTGGCTGGGTACACAGATAGCTATAACTTTAATCAGCAAGTTGTAGTACAGGTAGCATAGGGAGTGATTGCCAAAAACCTTTGTGTTGTGCCTACTGGTGCTGCCTATGTGTTGTGGGGTAACAAATTGTCACAAATGAATTAGTGCATCTTGCTTTTGCATGTAGTGATTCAAATAGCTGTTTGGAAAGAACATGTAGGGTGCTGGCAGATGTAAAAAACCTACCAAAAATGGCACTTTAAACTCAGTGTGCTCCTGTGCCGACCCCCACACATGCCCAGAAGAGGCGGTGTGTTACTTCAACCCAGCTTGCCCAACATCTGTAAAGATTGGGTAATTTAGTGGGGCTTTTTTTGGCATTTTTATCTACTAGCTGATTGAATCAGCTATAGCTAAAAGCCCCAAAAAGCCCCACTGAAGTTCCCAATCTTTACAGATGCTGCAGAGCTGGATTGAAGTAATGTGCTGCTGCTTCTGGTAAAGTGCAAGTTTTGGGTGGGGGGTTACCATCTGCAAGCAGCCATAGTTATTGGGTCAGAAGCAATGATGACTTTTTTAACCAATATAGCAAAGAATGGCTCCTTTTACTGTATTTCAAATGCCACTTTCTATTTCACAGGGATTAAATAAAGTTAGTTTTCCAAATTATGTCTGGAAAACCTGCTCTTCTATTGCACAGATTTAAATCCGTCTCAGTGAATGGATCATCGTGCAGAATCTGAGCCACAGTGTTTCCCATAGGATTATTTATAACTCCTTAATATCAAACCAGTATGTAAAAAATAGTAGACTTGGTCTAAAATTTCAAATCCTGAAATTTTCAACCAGGAAGGAGACATTTTCTATCTTTCTCAGTTTCTAAAACTTGCACCAGAATGTGAAGATCTAAAAGTTATGCCTGAAAAGGTTATAAGTCACCATATAAGAAAATATAGGGGCTTTTGTATGTGTCACCAGAGCAATGCTTGCTTACTCATTACAGGAAAGTCTAATGCTTTGCATTGTATCTGTAATGGAAACATAAGGTTTTCTTCTGCTGCAAAGTCTAGTTTTGAAAAGGTATGTGCTGTTCATATGCTGCAATGTGCAATTTTGAAAAAGCATCTCCTACACTTCAAAGTCTCTCAGTCCTGTAATGCATAGTTTTGGCATTATTTTTGTCACAAGGAAGTTATAAACTAGTTCCTGTTTTATCTGTAGAAATTCACTGATCTCTAATAAAAAGCTGTAGAACAGGAAGAATATGAGTCTGTTTATATAACAAAGATGTTTCCAAATCTCAGGAAAGCCAAAAATACAGAATGTCCCTTTCTTTCCTTGAGTCATGAAAAGAAATCTCCATGAGGATCCCTTTTCATACATTTCCCCACTTTCTCCCTTTCAGGTACTGGTGGAAAAAGGTTAAGCCATGTGGCAGGGGCATAACTTTGAACTTTTATTAGCTCCTGTAACCTCCACTGATTATGGAGACTTGGTCCATCAACTAGCCTCCTTGCAGATCTGCAGACAGGCAGAGAGACATATCCAAAGGCCTGTGGGAATTGGTGCAATACAAGGGGTTGAAATCTCATTCCATATAGGAGAGGGGGATCTACACATGGAGCCTTTGCTTATGAAGTTGATCACCAAAATTACTTCCAACCTTTTTTAATTAAGAAAGCTAAAACAGAGGAGTGAGGCATGTAAGAGAAAAGCATGGATAAACTAGCTAAGATTAATACTTTTTTTGTGTGTGCATATATGCATGTGTATGCGTGTGTGAGATAAATTTGAACATGATGTCACTGGTGAAACTAAAAAAAAAAGAATGATAATTTTAGAAGAGTTTTAACTAAGAGCATCAATTTGCAGAGTAAATGAACCTTTCCTGAAATGAGTTACTGTACCCACACCCAGCTCATCCACCTCTGGAGATTCTGGTTGAATAGAAGGATTTCCTGCAATGGATTTACTAGATGAGCATTTACCAAAAAGTTAATAAATGTCTGCAGGGCAGCTATTGAACATACGTCAGTTGTCAAAATCATCATCAGCTTTGCTCATTGAGTATTAGGTCAGTTAGAAAGGTTAGTATGTATTTGTAGGGGTTTTTTTGAGAAGGGAGGAGGGAGGTTCAATAAAAAAGGAAGCTGTGTCAGAGTAAGTTCTAGTATTCACATAACATACCGTAATCCAGTCTGTTAGCCTTGCTAGTAATACTTAAGCCCTTTGTTTAACTAGAGTCCAGAATGAGGGGGAGTTTGCTAGGGAGTTTTCTTGGAAACTCTCTCACATTCCTTCACTGTAAGCTTGCTGAGAGGAAAGAGGTTTTCAGGGAAAAGGGAGCCCTTCAGGATCAAGAAACAGCAAACAGGCCAGCTACAGAGGATTTTGCTAGGGAAGGTCTGCTTCAAAAGAGAGATAGGAAGTGAGGCAGCAGATTAGAAGACCCAGAGAGATGGCTGAGGATGTCACAATCCCAGAGCCACTACTATTTCTATCTCTTCCTTTGGTTGCATCTGTGAGGTGTCTGTCCAGGCAGGACTGCTTACCATTGAAGCTTCCACCCAGGTCCTGGTTTGGTACTGTGCAGACTGTGGCTTGCAGGTTTCTTCCAGATGGGGAAGTGCTTGTGATGTGAGGCCTTCTAGTGGTGTCCCTCAGGGAGAAGGCAAGAGAGCTACAGGATAAGGTAGCAAGGCTCCAAGGCATCCTTCACCATGAGGAGTTCATTGATTCCACACTGAAGGAAATCTCTAGGACTGTGGAAGAAGGACTGCCAGAGGCAATGCTAGGAAAGGAAGAAGGCATGGACTTCCAGGAAGGTGGAAGCTGGAAGCTTGTGATCTCTGGCAGCAAGAAGAAGTCATCATCTCCACCTGCAATGGTTTGCCTGGTATAAAGTGCTAGCAACAAAGGTGGAGGAGCGTATTCCATTGATGGAAGTGGCCAGGCCAGGAATCCCCAAGGTTGGGAGGTTCAAGACCACTGCCATGAAAAGGAAGCAATGCGTAGTGGTGGTTGGAGACTCCCTTCTGTGTGGGACAGAGGGATCCATCTGCTGGTCTCACCTGTTGCCCTGGGACATCTGTTGCTTGCCTGGAGCATGGATCCAAGATGTCACAGAAGGATTACTGAGACTCTTCTGACCCTCTGACTATTACCCCATGCTGCTCACCCATGTGAGCACCCATGATACTGCCAGGGATGGCCCTGAGCAGATCAAGAGTGACAACAGGGCTCTGGGTGCAAGGGTGAAGGGGATGGGGGCACATGTGGTGTTCTTAATCCTTCCAGTTAAAGGGAGAAACCTGGGCAGGAGTGGACACATTGGGCAGGAGCAGACAATCTACAGATCAGTACATAGCCATGCAGGTGATATCACCAGCCAGGATTTGGCTTCAACCATGGTTGTTGTTCCAAGAAGAAGGATTGCGAGGAAGAGATGGGATCCACCTGACAAAGAGAGGGAAGAGCATCTTTGCATACAGGTTCACTACCTAGTGAGGAGGGCTTTCAACTAGGTTCTCTGGGGGATGGAGATCAAAGCCATGAGGTAAGTGGGAGACCTGGAGAAAGAAGGCAGAGGGGGCAACAGGGGAGGCCTCCTCATTCTTATTCAGAAAGTAGGGCAATTGTCTAGTTACCTCAGGTGTCTACATGAACACATGGATCCTAGGAAACAAGCAGGAAGAACTGGAAGTCCTCACACAGTCAAGGAACTCTGACATGATTGGAATAACAGAAACTTGGTGGAATAGCTCACATGACTGAAGCACTCTCATGGATGGCTACAAACTGTTCAGAGAGGACAGGCAGGGGAGAAGAGGAGGAGGAGTTGCACTCTACATAGAGGTATCTGATTGCTCAGAGCTCCATTATGAAACTGGAAATAGGCCTGTTGAAAGTCTCTGGGTTAAGGTTATAGAGGAGAGTATGACAGGCCCTCACCCTGCCACCGGGGGGTGGGGGTAGACTGTTCCCTGATCCTACTCATCAGCTATGACTCTGGTTGTTTTCTGTACCTCTCTGATGTTGCTCAATGGTCTTTACTGGGTCCAGAACACCTCCCTTAATGCATCTTCTGTGGGGCTCCTCCTTTCCTACACCCCACCCCTTTCCACTCAGGTATTATTGTAGCTCTCAGGCTGCATCTTGATGTTATCACAGGTGGCTTGATGTACAGATGGGATGATACTCTAGGGTCAGTCATAGAATCATAGAAGTAGGGTCGGAAGGGACCTTGTAGATCTTCAAGTCC
>NW_005842456.1:649538-657071 GCF_000455745.1 Alligator sinensis | reverse complement strand
GATGCCGGCCCATCACAGATGTGCTCCTTGATGATCTTCTCAAAGAGTTTCCCCAGGATTGAGGTAAGACTGACGGGCCTATAGTTGCCCAGGTCCTCCCTCCTCCCTTTTTTAAAGATGGGGACCACATTGGCTATCTTCCAATCATCTGGCACCTGGCCTCAGCACCACGAGCACTTGTAAAACCGTGCCAAGGGCCCTGCAATAACCCCTAGCTCCCTCAACACCCTGGGGTGGAGAGCATCTGGACCTGCTGATTTGAACACGTCCAGCCCCTCCAGAAGCACTCTAACCCGGTCCTCCTCAACCTTAGGTCTTGAGGCGTTCCCCTCCAGTCCGTCTTGAATCACGGTGGGGGAGTCCCGGTCCCTGCACAAGAAAACGGAGGTGAAGAATTTGTTAAAGAGGTCTGCCTTCTCCTCTGGCGCAACCACCAGATTGCCCAGTGTATCTTGCAGGGGCCCCACATTTCCCGTTGCCTTCTTCATCCTCCCTATATATTTGAAAAAGGACTTTTTATTATCTTTGATCTTAAACGCTAGTCCTAGCTCTATGTCCGCCTTAGCTTTCCTAACAGCCCCCCCTACAGGCCCAAGCAGTAGAGGTATACTCTTCTTTGGAGATAGCCCCCACCTTTCACCAGGTGTACACCGCCTTTTTGGCAACCAGGCATTCCCGGACATCCTCGGTGAGCCAGGGAGGCCTTTGGGCACTCTTGCCCCCCTTGCTTCTTGTTGGGATTGTCACCCCTTGGGCCCTGAGTATCATCTCCTTAAGAAACGACCACTCATCTTGGGCACTGAGTTCCCCTGCCCTCAAGAACCCCAGCGCCTCTCCCACCAATCTCCTCAACTCATTGAAGTTGGCCCTCTTGAAGTCTAGGGCTACCGCCTTGCTGCAGGCCCTTGTCACCCTTCGCTGGATGATGAGTAGTTTGCTGTGACCTGGTTACACTTGGATAAAAAATGCCAACATAAAGGAAAACGATGTCATTTAACATAGCTCAGACTGAATGGTGGGCAGGGCACTGTTGCCCCCATGCTGAGCTTCTCACTCTTAAGCATCAGGGTTTAGGGGTCTGCTTCCTTAATCTCTGGTTCCTTTTATTCTGTCTGGCCCCTTTTCCCCTGGGGCTTTTCCCAACTGTCTTGCAGTCAGGTCTCCCCGTGACTCCATGTGTTCCCTGCAGGGCCTGTTTATGGCCAGATGCAGTGGGTGTGCCCCAACAGCACACTTCGGGCATGCGGTCAGGCTGCCAGGAGGCTAGGGTATTGTGAGCTGTCCCTCCAGGGTTCACCCATGGCAACTGCCCTCTGGGCCCACCAGTCTGCCTTCTCCCGTCTCTGTCTGACCTGTGATGCTGCAGGCTCCAGTCTGGCACAGGCTAGTCTGCTCTGCTGTTCCAATAAGAGTTGCCCAGTCCTGGCAAGTGGGCTGGACGGGCCACCAGAGCTGTTCCTCCAGGCAGTCCTTTGTCTGAACTCTGGATTCCCCTCTGGTGCAGCTCCCTTTAGGCTCAGGAGGGCCTGGGATGGTCTTCCTAGTTCACTGGCTAGTAAAGGTGGTGGCAGGGTGTCTCCAGTGGTGGGGAGTACATCTGGTTCTGGCACCAGACACGTCCTGCCATGTTCTTGGCCTCTGGGCCACTTTTCAGGGTGCAGCTGCTAGGCCATGCTCCAATTAGGGCCCAATTCTTCCAGCTGCAGAGCAGCAGCTGTGCCAGTCATGGCCTGGCCACCAGAGCTTTGGTGATGAGGAGAGTCAGATGGGGGCCTGTCACAGAGAGCAACAAGGGTGTGGTAAGTGTCTGCTGTACACCTCTTGGCAGACCAAAACGATGAGGTAGTTGAAGCTTTTTAAAGAAAACTAGTGGAACTTTCCAGATAATAGGCCTTGGTTCTCATGGTAGACTTCAATCACCCTGACATATGCTGGGAGGGCAATACAGCAGTGCATAGAACGTTTTTGGAGGTAACTTCCTGGTGCCAGTGTAGAAGAGACCAACTAGGAGCTGTTCTCTTTTTGATCTGCTGCTCACAAACAGAACAGAATTTGTGGGGGATGTAGAAGTGGATGGCAACTTGGGGAGCAGTGACCAGCAGATGATCAAGTTGAGGATCCTGACAAAAGGAAGATAGGAGAGCAGCAGAGTATGAACTCTGGACTTCAGACAACCAGACTTTGACTCCGTCAGGTAACTGATGGGCAGGAATCCCCTGGGAGGCCAGAAACCTTAGTGAGGGTACAAGAACAAATCATCGCGATGTGCAGGAAGAATAGCAAATATGGCAAATGACCAGCTTGGCTTAGCAGAGAACTCTTCAGTGAGTTTAAGCACAAAAAGGAATCTTACAAGAAGTGGAAATTTGGACTAGGGGGGAGTATAATAATATTGCTTGGGCATGATGAAATCAAGAAGGCCAAGGTGCAATTGTAGTTGCAGCTAGCAGTCACATGAAGGGTAACAAGAAGGGTTTCTACAAGTATGTTGGCAACAAGAGGAAGATCAGGGAAAGTGTAGGTCCCTTACGGAATGGGAAAGGCAACTTAGTGACAGATGAGGAGGAAAAGGCTGAAGTACTCAATGCCTGTTTTTATCTATGTCTTCACAGGCAAGGTCAGCTCCCAGACTACTGCACCAGGCAACATAGTTTGTAGAGAAGGTGAGCAGTTCTCAGTTAGAGGTTAAAACAGGTTAGAGACTATTTAGAAAAACTGAACGTGTACAAGCCCATGGGGCCTGATGCAATGCATCTGAGGATGCTGAGGGACCTGGCTGATATAATTACAGAGCCACTGACCATTATCTTTGAAAACTTGTGGCAATTGGGGGAGGTCCTGGACAATAGGAAAAGATCAAATTTAGTACTCATCTTTAAGAAAGGGAAGAAGGAGGATCCAGGGAAGTACAGATGAGTCAGCCTCACCTCAGCTCCCAGAAAAATCATGGAGCAGGTCCTCAAGGAATCCATTTCTAAGTACTTGGAAGAGAAGAAAGTGTTCAGGAATGGTTAGCATGGATTCACCAAGGGCAGGTCATGCCTGACCCAGCTGATTGCCCTGTATGTTGAAATGACTGGCTGTGTGAATACAGGGAAAGCAGTGGACATGATATCCCTTGACCTTAGCAAGGCTTTTGATATGGTTTCCCACAGCATTCTTGGAAGCAAGTCAAGGATGTATTGGTGTGATAAATGAACTGTAAGGTAGATAGAAATCTGACTGGATCATTGGGTTCAATAGGTAGTGATAAGTGACTGGATACCTAGTTGCCAGCTGGTGTCAAGTGGGGTGCCCCAGAGGTTGGTCTTGGAGACAGTTTTGTTCAATATTTTTGTTAATGATCTGGAAGATGGGATGGAGTGCACCCTCAGCACATTCTTGAACGACACCATGCCAGGGGGAGTAGTAGAAATGCTGGAGCATAGGGCTAGGGTTCAGAGTAGACAAATCGGAGGATTAGGTCAAAAGAAATCTCATGAGGTTCAATAAGGACAAGTGCAAAGTCCTGCACTTAGGACAGAAAAATCCCATGCACTAGTACAGGCTGGGACCTGACTGGCTGGGTAGCAGCTCTACAGAAAAGGGCCTGGGGGTTACAGTGGACAAGAAGCTGAAGAGAAGGCAGCAAGAAGGCTAATGCCATACTGGGCTGCATTGGTAGGTGTGTTGCCAGCAGATTGAGGGAAGTTATTCTTCCCCTCTATTCAGCACTGGTGAGGCCACATTTGGAGTACTATGTCCAGTTTTGGGCCCCCCACTACAGAAAGGATGTGGACAAATTGGACAGAGTCCAGCGGAAGGCAATAAAAATAGCAAGGGGGCAAGGGGACATGACTTATGAGAGGAGGCTGAGGGAACTTAGTCTAGAGGAGACTGAGAGGGAATTTAATAGCAGCCTTCAACTACCTGAAGAGGGGTTCGGAAGAGGATGGAGCTAGACTGTTCTCAGTGAAGACAGAACAAGGAGCAACAGTCTTAAGCTGCAGGAAAGGAAGTTTAGGTTAGATATTAGAAAGCATTTTCTCACTAGGAGAAAAACACTGGAACAGGTTACCCAAAGAGGTGGTGGAAGCTCCATCCTTGGACATTTTCAAGACCTGACTAGACAAAGCTTTGGCTGGGATGATCTAGTTGGAGATAGTCCTGCTTTGAGCAGAGGGTTGGACTAGATGACCTCCTGAGGTCCCTTCCAACCCTAACTTTCCATGAAATTGGACTTGCTTAGTTTGCAGAAGAGAAGGCTAAGGGGGGATTTGATAGCAGCCTTTAACTATCTGAAGTATGGTTCTAAAGAGGATAGAGCTAGACTGTTCTCAGTGGTGGCAGATGACCGAACAAGGAGCAACGGTCTCAAGTTGCAACAAGAGAAGTTTAGGTAAGATATTAGCTAAGATATTACTTTCTCAGTAGAAATGTGGTGAAGCACTGGAATGGGTTTCTTAGAGAGGAGGTATTTGGTAGCAGTGCTGGTCTGATACAAAAAGAAATGCAAAAACCTAGAACTCTTGGTTCAGAGATGATACCTTTTATTAGACCAACTAAGACATCGCAAAAAAATTGTTGTCTTCTGCAAGCTTTCGGGCTTACAAGCCCTTCATCTGGCCCAGGGAAAATTAAAGAGAGTAAAAAGTCCCCATAGGTAGGAAATAAACTTTTTCATTTTTTGCACAGAGGGAGTTGAGGATGAAAGTCTGGTGATTTCTTAGTTAGTCTAATAAAAGGTATTATCTCTGCACCAAGAGTTCTAGATTTTTGGATTTCTTAGAGAAGTGGTGGAATCTCCATCCTTACATGTTTTTAAGGCCCAGCTCAACAAAGCCCTGGCTGGAATGCTCTAGTTGTGGATGGTCCTGGTTTGAACAGGGGGTTGGACTAGATGACCTCCTGAGGTCCTTTCCAACCCTAGTTTTCTATAATTCTATGGTTCTATGATGGATATTGCATTATTGTTGAAGAAATTCATTAAGCAACCATTGATACTGAATAATATGAAAAGGCTGAAGCAGCAATGGACTGACTCAAGAGACATACCCCAGGTCTTTTGCTGGCTATCTAGTTGACCATTAGCCACAAAAGGTAAGATTATCTGGTTATTTTCTTCTTCCACACTTTGACCTGTCTACTTACAGTGTAAGCTGTTTTGAGAGAGAATTTTATTGTGTGTATTAATAAAGCAACTAGCAAATAGGACCCTAGTCCTTCTAGGCAATACATTAGTGTAACCCCTACATACTAATATGTTACAGAACAACATCCAGGAGTATAGATACTTATTTTTTTCCCTGAAAGAAAAGATCTATAAAGGTCCTACCCTTCAGCCTAGGTCAGCTCTATAAATCTCAGCCAGGATCCTGCCCTGCAGCCCTTGTAAAGTGCAGCTGACCCAGTTACAACTGATCAAGGCCAGCTGAGCCCTAGCCCCTCCCCTCTAATTGGTTTTGGGATTGGTTTTAAGGATCTTCTTTAGCACCTGAGCCTTGCTGCACAACCTATTAGTCTCTGAGCTGCTACTGTCTTAGCAATGTCTTGGCTTTCCTGGTTGCTGACCCTGCTTTTTGCTTACTCCTGGATTTTAGTTTTGGATTTCCCTGTGGATCTGTTTCCTGCCCCAACCCTGTTTTGGCTGTATTCTTTTACCTTGCCCTGTGGATTGTCACTTGGATTTGGTAATTAGGCTTTTGATTCCCAAATTCTAACCCTGGCTTGGTTTTTGGCTCCTGACTTATGGTTTCTGGCTTTTGCTCCTGCAATCCTAGTTCCCCTACTTAGCTCTGCCTACTAGGATGGCTGGCCTGGTGGAATGTAATAAGGACCATAACCTCTAATTCCTGTAGGCAATACCCAAAACAAAGTTTAGATCTTTTGACTCCTTTCTGACATCAGTAAACACAACACAAGTTGTAATGGTTGTATGAATGATTTGTATCAGTCAACACACAAGACCTTAGAAAACTCAGGGCCATTCCTGGTGATCCAGTATTTTTATTCGCAGGATGTTGTGATTAAAGAGCTCATTGCCCTCATATTAGTGAAAAATCAAACTATGTCTGCAAAAAGTATGGGAGAGGAGGAATAATGAGTAAAACTTTGTCTTTGTCAGTTACAGTATGATACCCATGTAATCTTCATATATTTTTAAAATCTTGCTTCTGCAGTTTCCTAGCAGTTTTTAAGGACCTCTTCTAAAGCTGACAGTGGGCATGTCTACACATGCAATTAATGCTATATGGGTTTACTCTGTAGTAATTTACTGCGGAGTAAACCTGCCCTGGGCAGACATTTACACATGCAGACATTTGGAAGCAGATTTGCTTCTCCTGGCAGGAGCCTGCTTCCAGCCTCCTCAGACCCTGCACCACCCCCCTGCAACAGCCAGGGGAGCTGGCAGCTCTGGCTGAAGCTGCCTGCAGTCAGGAGCCATCTATAAAATCCAGACCCATACACTACTTCCTGGCTGTTTGTGTTTCTGGCCTGGAGCAGCCTGCAGCATGCTGGCACAACCCTCTGAAACTCTGTCACCAGAGCTGATGCCCACCACATGATGGCTGCTCCAACCCCAGGCCCCAGGAGCAATAACCTATGCTCCAGACTCCTTCTGGCTACACTGCTTGCTGTGCTTCACTATCATGATGACTGCCACCTGGCCTAGGTCAGTCTTAGCCCTGATTGCCCCCTCATGAGGTGCAGCCACATGACCAGGCTTACTACAATGTCTCAGGTCACCTGCCACTGCACTGCTGCCACTTGGACTCCATGCTTCCACCTGAGCCCTTGCAGGGACACCTACAGCACACACGTGGACGCGACCACCAGTACCATCCAAGGGCTTCTGGGGCTCTAGCCCTGCCCCCTGTGGGTCTACCCAGCCAGCCAGGACACATTGTCTAGCACACCTGGGTTGATGAGCAGGGGGTGGAGTCCTTTGTATGACCCAAGCCATTTTCCAGGAGCTCCTTGAGCAGCTCTGCATGCACCCGGAGTGGCAGGCCATCACCATGCAGCAGGCCCTCCCCATGGACACTTGGCTGGCCGTTGCCCTGCTCAAGGTGGCCACACCCACCAGCCTGCACTACATTGGCCACCTCTTCGGTGTGGGCAAGGCAACTACTGGAGAGGCTGTCTTAGAAGTCTTCAGTGTCCTCCTGGACATGCTGGGGAACACCATGCTCCAAGTGCAAGACCCCCTGGGGGTGGTGGCAGGGTCCCACACCCTGGACTTCTCCCAGTGCACTGAGGCCTTGGATGGGACCCACATCCCCATCACCTGCCTGCCCCACAGTGACCGCCCCTACTATGGCTGGCAGCGGGGCTTTCACTCCATCATTCTACAGGCCATTGTAGACCACCATGGCACCTTCACCAATGTGAGTGCCAGCTGGGTGGGTAGCACCTGCAATGCCTGCATCTTCTGTGACTCCACCTTGCCACCTTGGTGGGGAGCAGCCTTTTCATAGTTTCATAGTTTCTAGGGTCGGAAGGGACCTGGGCAGATCATCTGGTCTGACCCCCTGCCATGGCAGGGAAGAGGAC
>NW_005842456.1:636611-648111 GCF_000455745.1 Alligator sinensis | reverse complement strand
GGGGCCCGATGGGGGCCTAGCAGGGAGGTGGCAGTTCTGGTCCTTACTGAGGAAGACAGAGGCAAAGAAATCATTAAATATGTTGGCTTTATCGTCTGGTGTGACAACCAGATTCCCCGTCGCATCCTGCAAGGGCCCCACATTACCCGGGGCCTTCTTTTTACTCCTTATGTATTTAAAAAAGGACTTCTTGTTGTCCTTAATCCGGGAAGCTAGTCCCAGTTCCATCTCTGCCTTGGTCTTCCTAACTACCCCCCTACACCCCCAAGCAACTGCCGAATAGTCCTCCTTTGTGATGATGACTCCTTTCCATTGGGAGTAAGCCTCCTTTTTAGCAAGGAGACATTCCCGGATGTTTTTGCACCAGGGGTACCAGACCCCACCTACCTGCTCCTCCCCTGGCTTATGAGGAGCTACACTGGCCAGCTGGACCCCCACCAGGCACACTTCAACACAGATGCCTTGGCTGAACCCACACACTGATGGAGGGGACATTTGGCCACCTGAAGGGATACTGGTTCACTTTCACTACGTGCCTCAAAGTGGTGGAGGCCAGCACCTTCAAATCCTCATCACAGCCTGTGTGCTGCATAACAGCAGTGAGGCCTGGGGGAGCTTTTCTGCAAGGATTGGGTGGAAGACACCTGGCACTGGGAGTGCCAGCTGTGGTGGCAGCGACAGTGATGGGCCACCAACACTGAGGCTCCAGGCAAGCTGCAGTCAGCAGTGGGGGCCAGGGCACCAGGTTTGAGAGGCACAGGCAGACTACCTCTTCCTGAAGTGCCTGTCATAGGCCACCTGGATGACTGGCCCTGGAACCCAGCCCCACTATGCACCCCCAACACCATGCTCACTGTGGACAGTTAAAAAAAAAAAAAAGCATTTCCCTCTACAAAACACAGAACCCATCCCCACTCCTTCCCCAACAAACCCTTTCCCCACCCTACCCCCCCACAGCAAGTCCTGCCCACCCTCCTTCTGATCCACAGAGCCCCTCCATCACCCAGCCAATCCACCACCAATAAAGCACTCTTTTCTCTGTGCAGACTCTGTACAGTGCTGTGTGTGCCATCCCAAGGTAGGAGGCAGTGGGGTGGGGGTGTCTAGGGAGCAGAGCTCAGGGGCAGGTGCCCAGCACCCTGGCCTCTGGCCATGCCACCATGGGTGTATTGCCCTGTGGGGTCAGGCCAATGCTCAGGATCTCAACATCACACTGTTAAACGGGGGGGGGTGGTGTACAATTGCACATACACCCCCACCAGGTGCACACACATGCATGCATGCTCACCCCCCCAAAAAAAGACAAAAATCAATTGTTAATACCCACACACCCAGTACACATACTGTGTGTGCGTGTCCACACAAACCACCCAGCTACACATACAAACAGATGAGTTCCTAACTTGGATGTTACAGTATTTATGTGCGTGTTTAGGGAGCTTGGGGGAAGGTTAAGGTGAGAGAGAAAACGTGTAAGGAGTAAATGTTACCAGAATCAGGATTAGAACCAGTAGACTAGAGAGAAGCTGGCTGAGGAACTGAGGCTTGGGGTTACTTAAGGTCAAGTGGCTCCAGGGTTACTCAAGGTCACTGGTGCAAGGGAAAAAGCCTAGTGGCAAGGAGGAGACAGCCAGGAAACAGACAAAAACCCAACTTAGGGTTTCAAAATAACAGGTTTATTAAACAGACAACACATTACACAGTCCCATGAAGTTATTGGTTCTTCCCCCCCACCACAGGTAGCAAGAGAAAGACTCAGTGGAAGGGTTGGAGTCCGGGTAGGGAAGAGATACAGAGTCCAAGCCCTTGGTTGAAGAGAGGGTGGGGGTGATAGCTACCTATCCAGGCTGGAAGGGGGTCTTTGTCCAGCAGGTGTTGTCCAGAGGGGGCTGCCAGCAGGGCCTCTGGGTGGCTAGGTGGTATGGCGTGGTGCTGGTCCAGATGGAGAGGGCATCCCAAGGAGTCATTCTTCACTACCCTTTTTATGGGGCAGACTAACTATGATCTCCTATGGGGAGGGCCTGTCCAGGCAAGGTCAGTCCTGGTGCAGAGGTTTCCAGGTGTTCTTACTGAGCATGTGCAGCCTAGCACAATGGTTGGTTGCCTCATCTTTTGTTTCTTGAATGCTGTAGGTGGTTCCACTGGCTGGGTCAGTGGTCCAGGTATTGGTTTTGATGGTTTGGTCATTCAGAGGGAGATATTTTTAGACCTACTGCCATCATCTCTCAGGCACCCTCATTCATCCCCATTCATTCAGGAACCAAGTTACATAGGAGGGTATAACAGGGGGCCTTCTCAGGGCCACTTTCCCTGCGGTCCTCCTACCTGTTTCTGGGCTAACCACCTGCCTTCTCACCCACCATGCCTTGTTGTTAATTGATGTAATTAAGCAGGAGGCTGCCCATTTCCTGCCCTGATGCCAGGGGGTGCTATCTGCAGCTCCATTCCTCCCCTACACCACCGCCCAAGCCTCGCAGATGGCATCTGGATATTATCATCATCATCATCATCACCAGCCCCCTACACTGGGCCCCAGAATCCTCCTAATTGAAACCCACCTGGATTCCTCCCCTCAGGTAGTCTCCTCCACCTTCATACTAGGCAACGTAGCTCCCTGAACCACTTCCCCTTCCAGGTGTGGGCCCCCCCCCCAGGACCTTCAGCTCACTAGCCCTGGCCCACCTCCAGGCCAGTCAGAACCCCAGGCCCTCAGCTCTTGGGCATTTATCAGTGGGCCCCTGGCCCTTCAACCCTTCCAGTCCTGGCCCCAGCATGGACCAGTCAGGGGACTGAGTCCAGCCAGGCCTGAGTCAATGGCCCTTTTCTCTCTCCCCAAGGGTCCACCCTCCAGGCCATCCAAACAAGGGGCAACCCACCCAGTTGTAGGAGCTAGGGGTTAAGGCACCCCAACCCACCTTTCACTGGGGTGGTAACTGGCCTGGCATTTCCTGGGGCTCCTGTACCACTGAGAGTCCCACCAAGCCACCCACTCCCAGCAGGGTGCAGTTTTAAGTCATGCCCAGGCCCAGGAGCCTCCTTACCATCCCCTGCTCCAGATGATACTAACAGTCATCCAACCAGGCACTATTGTTACCTCACCTCCAGCAGCAGAGCTGCCCTGTTTATATGGGCAGCCACAGATCTGTTTATATGGCCAGCCACAGATCCAAAATGGCTGCCCTCATCAGGCACCTGGCAGCTGCTAGCTCCAGGCCCTTAACGTGGCAGGCACACACAGTGCCCTGCCACAGAGGGGTAGGTATGAGTCATAGGTTACAACATAATTACACAACAGGGCATGGGGACAAGATGGGAACAAGATGGGGATCTGACACACAAAATGGATACTTGACATCACCCATTCCAACCCACATTGCAGGCCTAAATCATAAAATGTTAATATGAAAAAATAAAAATCAATGCACAAATGATACGAATACAATATAATACAATATAAAACAGTAAAAATCAATACAAACATAACAGAACACTATTTACAATATAAAAAAGGGCCTTATTACAATAATAGTATACAAGAACTTAGCTTAGCTTACCTAGTACTAGTAATCACTTATAAGGGATAGAGAGGGCAGAGAGAAAGTCAGAAATGGTTAGGGGAAGGGAAGGGAATGTATTTTTAAAAAAGAAAAAGAAAAAAAAAAGAAAAACTGCGGGTTTTGCTATAGGTGTGCACAGTGCAGCAAGGCCAGTGGGCGGAGGGCTTCCAGGGGTGAGGGCAGCTGCTGCTCTTCCATTGTCCCTCCTCCAGCCAGTGGGCCAGGCCACCAGGGCCCATGCACAGTGATGGCCCTGCTGGAAGCAGCTCGTACTCCAGGGCCGCATAGAACTGGGGCAAACAGACAGGCAGGACCCAGGTTGTGGGGCTGGCTGGTGGGAGACCTGGGGTGGGTGCTGGAGCAGTGCAATCTGGCTGCTGGAGGTGCTACTGCACCTTAGCCCAAGCCCACTGTGGGGATTGCTGCTGGGAAGTGGGTGGCTGCCAAGGGACAGGCGAGGCAGTGGGTCTGGTCCTGGGTCTGCTTCTCCTGGTGCATATAGAGGGCTCTGGTCAAGAATGGTGGTTACCCTGATGGTGCATCCCTGCCGGCAGCTGTTGTCTCTCCCGTGTACTCCCCCTTCTCCACCTAGAGGCCAGGCTGCCTTCACTGCCACCAGGCCCATGGTGCCTGGGTTTGGGAGGTGAGAGGCTCCTAGTCAACTGGGACATGGAGCTGGTAGTGCCCCAACCCACCACCCAGGGGCCCTCTCCAGAGAGGCACTCTGGGGCTGACCCCACCATGCCTCCCCTGCACCCAAAGCATGCCTATGCTGAGAGTGTCCTGAGTGCACCATGCAAAGCTATTTGTATGAACCCAGAGGTACCTGACCCACTATGCCCTGCTCTTGCTGATTACCATGGTGCTCCAGATGCATCTGAGAACCTGGTGTAGGACTCTGAGCTTTGCCAGTGTGGTGGGCAAGCCTGCATAGCCCCACAATGTTTGCCACCACTTGGAGGAGTAGCTGGCTTACACTACACTTTCCTGCCCGTCACAGCTGAGGACATTGCCGCTGGCATCAATGCCTTCTTGCACATGAGAGGCCATGCCTGTCTAGCTGAGGGAGCACAGGCTGCTCAATAAAAGTTGTGTACTCCCTTCTGCCTCCCTTGCTTGGGGGAGGGGGGAACTCTGGTGGCCAGGGGGGAACTCCGGTGGCCAGGGCAAACTCAGCCTGGCTGGGCAGGAAGTGGGGGGGCAGGGGAGGGGGGGAGGGCCCTGCTTCCCAGTTTGGGGCTTACCACGTGGCCATGGCAAGCATGCCTGGTGGCCTGAGTCTGTCTCCCCTGGCAGCAAAGATGTGTGGCTCCCAGCAGTGGCCTGGGGTACAGGGGTGCCATGCCTGGCTGCCCAAGCATAGGTCCCCTCTGGGGAGGAGCTGGAGCTGGTGGGGACTGGCAGTGCCATGGCTGGCCTGGCCTCCTGGGTGGGGCTGTGCACTCAGAGCTGGTGGGGTAGGTGCTGGCCGGGGCTGCCAGACCTGCTGGATGATGTTGTGGGGGGGACCATGGTCCTGGAAGCCTGAGGGGCCCTCCCCCACTGAAACCTGTCACCGCTGCCAGGTCCCAGTGGTGTCTCAGGCAGACTGACCATGCTGGAGTACATAGTGCAGCTCTGGCCAGGATCCCAGGGTGCAAGGCTGTGGTCCAGCTGTTACATAAAGTACATGGACTTGCAAGCAGCCCCTGATCAGTGGTTGTGGTTGGTGGCACTGACCCACTGTGCACGGAAGCCATGACCTTTATGTAGCATTAGCACACTGACCAGTCATGCCTGCACTCCCACATACATCCTTACAGGTCCTCACAGGCATGGGCATTGCAGTTTCTGCTCCAGGTGATCTGGCTCAGGACCCTGGCCCACCTCACAGTGCCATGAGGTCTATGGTTTCCTCCTGGGACCAGTTCTGCCTCTGGGAGGTGGTTTGTGGTATTGGGAATGATCCCAGCATGACTCCCTTGATGTTCAGCAGAGTCTGAGAGTGACAGTCTGGGAGCTGGCAGGCCTGGGCAGGTGCATGCAGTGCCTGGTGAAGGGATGTGGCACAGGACAGGCAGGTAGGTGGTGGGGCTGTGCCAGGGGCCAGTACTGGGGTTCAGGGCCACTGGTGCAGGACCTGGTGGACAGAGGCTGGCTGCAGGTAGCCCAGGACCTCAAAGTCACCACAACATGTTAAGGCCAAGCTGGAGCAGGCAAAGAGCTGCCCCAGCCCTGGGGCTGGAGATGTACCAAACCCCATGGCCCTGGGGCTACCTGCAGGTAGCAAATTTGCAGGTAGCAAATTAACTGCGAAGTAGACTACTGTGCAGTAACTGCGAAGTAGACTACTGTGCAGTAAGCATCTCCACATGTAGCCAGTGATGCTTTACTGAGCAGTAAATTAGTCTACTGTGTAGTAAAGCATCTCATTAGATGTGCCCAATCTATGCAGAATATTGTTACCATTTTGAGTCTGTCTTGAATGATTACGTGTGACCAGTGAGCTAATACATTCAGCCCAACACAAAAAAAAGCCAGACTGGAAAAAGACACTGTCAGTGGTAAAGGAAGTTATACTAAAGCATATCTTAAGTGCCACTGCTACTTAATATGCATGTAATTAGAAACACTAGAAACAGAATATGCAAGTTGCTTAAGCCTCCCCATTGTTTTAGTTGTAACTGCAACCTTTATAGTACAGGATAGTGTAAAACTCTCTTGCATATCCCTATCATGAAGCAAAGGGGTGGACTTGACCTATTCATCAGCATGTTGACATGTATGTCGTGGGATTAGAGTAATGTGAGATAGATGGTAACTTCTAAAAATGTTTTCAAATGCTCTTTATATAAGCTATTTTAAAGGAAGCTATTCTAAAGGATTGGCTCATTGGTCAATTGAGGGAATTTGAGGCTGGGTCCTGAACTTATTCCTTACACTCCAGACTAGAAGCACCTCACATTTTTGCTGAGAAGGGAATGGGAAGGAATGGTGTAGGCTCTGGAAGTTGAGTAAATTATGATGGGAACAAAGCAGTTCCCAGGACTTGCAAGATTTAACATAAACAATGGTTCTTCCATTTTTAATCACCTCGGGTTCACTCTTGGCCACTGGCTCCTTCAGGTCCTGTGATTTACTACTGAAGGATAGTGGAAATGATCTAATATGCATATTCTTCACTATGAACAGTGGAGTTAAACCTTTTAGAGTGGGAGGTCAGGTTCTTGAGGACCACCACTCTCCTCCAGTAAGGGAGTGGAAGAGGAAGAGAAAGGGGAAGGAAATGGCTGCTAGTGTTAGAGGGTGGGGTGGGGAGGAAGAGAGCTTAACTCCAGGAGGGAGGAAAGGAGGGATGTACAAAGGCAATGGGAAGGGCTGCACCAGGCTGAGCTGCTTGCTGCTGATTCCTTCATGCTGTGAGCTGGGTTCAATCCATGAGCTGTAGATTGAGCAGCACCACTGTGAAGAATAGTGACAATGATCTAATAAACACATCATTGATTCTTGGAAGATACTGTAGAGCAGGGGTCAGCAACCCCTGGCATGTGTGCCAAGCATAGCACGCAAGGCAATTTTGCTCAGCACACCACCATCAGCCCAGGCTCTAAGCAGCTGCTGGCAGCCATGGAGCCCAGGCTGCTCCTAGCAGACAGCTGGGAGACTGCAAGCCCTGCTGCAAGCAGACCGGGCTCCGTGGGTCAGCTGCAGATGGGAGGCTGCAAACAGCTGCTCTGGGCTCTGGCATGTTGACACTCTGGCACCTTTCAAGGTAGACATTGTGGTTTTTTCAGCACTCCAGCCAAAAAACGTTGCCTACCCCCGCTGTAGAAAGAACTAGGGTCTTCTGCTGTTTTGTCACAAGGGTTTTTTACTCTTTTCTTAATTTTTTATAAGAATATACCAAATTCTCATCATACAAAACATAATTAAATTATATTACTCTTATTATCTGTCTTAACATAGTCATATGCAAGTCATAAGCACATTATCAACTTAGATGTTAACATCAGACACTATCTAATTTCCTCTCTGTCAGAGATCACAGTTCCAGTAATCAGCAGCTGAACATAGTTACAGCATCAAACATTTTTGTAATAAATTGAAGCTTAAGCCAGCAGACTTAGTTACACAAAAACATTACCACAGCTGCCCCTACAAATAGGCATACTAGTTTTGAAATACCAGATGTGTGCAATTTTAAAACAGTAAATTTTGATGAATTAAGCTCACAATACTCAGTAAGGATCAGTTAATTAATGAGACATTTAACGGAGGCTGCAATCTGCCCATAGTTATGATTGCAAACAGATTCCATTAGATCTTTGTTTAGCAATCTGGTAATTTTGGCTGGAAAACTTGTTTATCTTAAACTGTCAGTTTTGTTCTGAATGCAAAGCATAATACTTCTGCAAAGTGGAACATAAAATCGGTGGTGTTCTTGAAGAATGGATCATTAAAAAAATACTGGTTTTGAATTTTGTCTAATACTTCCTTACCTCCCTCTAGTTCCAAAATGGCTTGTTATTTCTAGAAAATGGCTCGTTACATCTAGAAAATTAACTTGAGTGGATTTTCTCTTGGTTCTGATGTTATATTTGTCAGGAATGCAGAAGGTTGAGGGTACTGAGGGAGCTAGCAGGGGTTATTGCAAGGCCCTTGGCACGGCTTTACGAGCGCTTGCGGTGCTCAGGCCAGGTGCCAGATGATTGGAAGATAGCCAATGTGGTCCCCATCTTTAAAAAAGGGAGGAGGGAGGACCCGGGCAACTATAGGCCCGTCAGTCTTACCTCAATCCTGGGGAAACTCTTTGAGAAGATCATCAAAGAGCACATCTGTGATGGGCCGGCATCAGGGATGATGCTCAAGGGCAACCAGCATGGTTTCATTAGGGGCAGGTCATGTCAGACCAACCTGATTGCCTTTTATGATCAGGTCAGAAAAGCATTGGATGCAGGTGTCGCTGTGGATGTAGTCTTTCTGGACTTCAGCAAGGCCTTTGACACTGTCAACCACCCCATCCTCATTAAAAAACTAGGCGACTGTGACATAGATGCCTACACGATCAGAGGGATTGCGAATTGGCTGAAGGGTCGTACTCAGAGGGTGGTGGTGGATGGGTCATATTTGACCTGGGGGGAAGTGGGCAGCGGAGTCCCCCAGGGCTCGGTCCTTGGGCCCGCACTGTTCCATTTCTTTATCAGCGATTTGGACGACGGGGTGAAAAGCAACCTGTTCAAATTTGCTGATGATACCAAAATTTGGGGTGAGGTGGGCATATTAGCAGGGAGAGAAAGACTGCAGCAAGACCTGGATAGGTTGCAGGGGTGGGCTAACAAAAACAGGATGTACTTCAATACTGACAAGTGCAGGGTGCTGCACTTGGGCAGTAGTAACCGGCAGCACACTTATAAGATGGGAAACTCCCTTCTCAAGAGTACGGAGGCAGAAAGGGATCTTGGAGTCATCACTGATCCCAAAATGAATATGGGCTAACAATGCGAGGTCACGGTCAGCAGGGCTAACCGGACCCTATCGTGCATCCACAGGTGCATCTCAAGTAGGGCCAAGGAGGTGATCCTCCCCCTCTACACGACACTGGTCAGGCCACAGCTGGAGTACTGTGTCCAGTTCTGGGCACCCCACTTCAAGAGGGATGTGGACAACATTGAGACGGTCCAGAGGAGGGCCACCCGCATGATCCGGGGACAGCAGGGCAGACCCTACAATGAGAGGCTACGGGACCTGAACCTGTTCAGCCTTCACAAGAGAAGGCTGAGGGGGAACCTGGTGACCGTCTATAAACTCATTAGGGGGGACTAGAATGGGCTGGGGGAGACCTTGTTTCCCCTAGTGCCCCCCAGGATAACAAGGAATAACGGCCACAAGTTGTTGGAGAGTAGGTTTAGACTAGACATCCGTAGGAACTACCTCACAGTCAGGGCGGCTAGGATCTGGAACCGACTTCCAAGGGAAGTGGTGCTGGCTCCTACCCTGGGGGTCTTTGGCTTGATGCCTACCTGACTGGGGTCATTTGAGCCCAGTTTTCTTCCTGCCCAGGCAGGGGGTCAGACCTGAAGATCTACAAGGTCCCTTCCAATCCTACTTCTATGATTCTATGATAAGGTTGGAGAAAGTCAATGATGAACACTTACTATAATCATATTTTTCTTTAATTGGTGTAATGAGATCTTATTTTCAAATCCTAGTACATTCTTAAACATTTTACAGTTCTTGTCCTTGAAAATGGGTTCTTGTATGAAATACTGCCAGATTGTACTTAGGTTTTCAATTCTGAGGGGATGATGCAATTTTTCTGGGGACAAGTCAAGGGACACAAATAGGCATTTTTAAGTTTTTCAAAAGGGCCATTTCAAGCTGCTCTTCTCCAAAGTGTGAGAGTTTTCTTTCAGTGAAATGTTCAGCTTTAGTATTCCCCATCTCCTTTATTTCTCTTTCTTCCAGAATACAGTAAAACAAATAGTATTCAGAGTCTTTAATTCACCTTTAAATTTCATTTTTCCCAAATTGTGAAAGTTTTAAAAGCAGAACATGTAAACTTATGATTTTGTCTTTTAATTGTTGATTTTTAACTAAAAGTTTTTTTGTGAATGTCTTGAAAAGCCATTTTTCAATGACGTAATGAGCATTTTTCAATTAGAGAAAGCTTTAGACAAACATTCAATCAGCTCTATGTCTGCAGCATAGAAAAACTTTGAGGATTACATGAGGTCTGAGGTGATATTGGTCAGGAGTGCAGAAAACTGGAGAAAGTCAATGATAAACATTTACCATAACCATGAGGACATTGAAAACATGAAGATTGTTTTTTTCTTTTTTTGGTTAACAAGGAGATTAAAATCATACTTGGATTATAACCTTTATGGAAGACTAGTACATTAATTTTACATCTCCAAAAATACAGGTTAGAACAACTGCAGAAAAGAAAGCACTCTGTTGACTGTCTTCTACAAAAAGATTTCTATGTTCTGATTGCTGTAAGCCTATTGTGTTTAACATGGTCACCAATACATGAAATAGTGATGGACAGAAATCCAGTTGAAGCCAATGCTAAAAATTAGCACCCCAGAATTAGGCAAAATATCCTCAGGAACAAATAAAGTATTATTTATTGACTTTAAAATAGACAGTTCATGAGTTTTCAAGAAAATTTACCTCTGTGGAAAATGTTAGTGGGGTCAGTAACTGAGTTTCAGTGACTTCTCAAAGCTACATAGAAAGTTTATGACAGAGAAAAGAACAGGATGTTGTTTTTTGACACAGTAGACCCTTGTCTTTCTTACCCAGTAGATCTCAGTGCTTTTATAGAAGGTGCATCAAGCATCTATTTAGGGTGACCACATTCTCAAAATGCAAAGACGGGACACAAGCCCACCCCTTCCTACCCCCTCCCCTCCCGCAGGCAGGACCTGACACAGGAGGGTGGAAAGGCTCCATGCTGCTACCACCAGAAGCCTGCACCAGCCATGCAGCCTTGGGCACTCCTTGCAGAGTTGGCAGTGCAGAGGTGAGTCCCCTGCTGCTGCCAGATGTGCAGGGGGTGCCTCACCATAGCTGGGTGGCTGTTGTGAGGCTCTGGTGGCAGAAGCTGCACCAAGCCTCCCTGCCCCACTCTCCCCTCCTGCACTGGGTCCTGCCCTCCCCCGCTGGGTTTCTGAGGCCCTGGGGGAGGGCAGCAGCGGGGAATCCCTGAGTCCTGCACCAGGCAGCCTGCATCTGCTTCTGCCCTGCACAAAATCATTGGGGACACATGCTCCCCTATGGCTCCCCCCTCCCTGGGAGTGCATACAGCAGCAGGGAGCCAGCCCCCCAGCACCCCTAGACAAGCTGCCCCTGGCTTCATACCACTCCCTGGCTAGGTCCTGGGGCTGCACATTTCTGCCCTGGCCCTTGGCCCTAGGCACTGCCCGAGCTCAGCAGCACCCTCAGCCCCAGCCACCAAC
>NW_005842456.1:635009-636580 GCF_000455745.1 Alligator sinensis | reverse complement strand
AGACTTACCTGCAGGCAGCTGGGGGAGCTGCTCCCCACCACTGCTGGAGGCCATGTGCACGTTTTTGCATGCAGACATGCACATAGTGTCCCCCTGCATCCCACTCCCCCCAGTCCCAAGCAACCCTTTTTGTAGGCTAGAACTCTGCCAGCCTGCAAGGGGAAACCCATAGTTTCCCATGACTTTCTCCTTCAGAAGAGAAAATCTGTGTTTTTCCATGGTGAACAGAATCCCTGAACATGATATGGGGACAATAGTTGAGTGTGTCAAGGGGAATCCAGGACAACTGCTGTCCCATATTCATTCAGCCCAGGACCAGGACTTGATATTTATATTTTGGACCTGTCCCACCCAATTAGGGATGGGTGGTCATCCTACATCTATTATATGCTTAGACTATTTGTAAAATCAAGCTAAACATAGTTTTGTATCTTAAACTTATAAAATAAAATGCATTATCAATCATGCTTTTTTTTTTAATGAGGGTGTTTGTCTTTCTTTGTTTAGCAACCATTATTTTAATATTTACGCACTTAACATTTCACCGATGTGCCCTAGCGATGCTTGTTAAATTAACAACAGCTTTTAAAGATTCAGTTCCTTATGTTTAAATCTCTGTTTTTATAAACATGCAGTAGATAAGTACACTTACGTAATTTATTAACCTCAACTATTTTTGTTTTGGGAATAATATTATGAATTTAGCATGCTCAATGCAATTAGCCAATATCTTTAAAGGCCCTAAAATGAATGTGCAAGCATTATTTGTTATTGTAACAGAGGATATGAGGGTCTACACATCTGCAGAGAATTGATTGATTATTTATGCTATCTGGGACTGGGGCTCATTGCTCCTAACACCCTTACATTTTTTGTGAGAAATAGCTGACATATTCCAACTCACCTCTTCTTCTCTAAATCCCAATTAGCCATTCTGTATTCACTGAGCATGATGTCTGAGGAGGTGTTTCTTTACATGTCTGCACCAGTTGCTGTTGTTCCATGTGAAAAAAATCGTAAAATCCTTTATTTTTGTAACCCTCTACATAAATGTGTTCCTTTCATATATTTTATTCTTAGGTAAATGGCCACAAGATATGAGCACGTTAGTACAATACTAGTGCTGGTAATTGTTAATGATCCATTTTATATTGTAAAAACTTCTTCAATATGTAATATGATTGAAAGGATCAGCAAGGATACTGCCTTGTGCATGCACACATTCCCAAAGAAAATGAGATATACAAGGGAATGTTAGAATCTGTACTGACTAACAACAAGACTGGTCCTTTGGAAGTATATTTAATTTGTAAGTTGCTCATTACACAGCTGGGGTCAATTCTTTTAATAAAACCAATTTTTTTAATGTGTGAGAAGCGTGCTAAAATGGGGAATTGCCTTTTAATAACAGAGTGGTACCCACTACAAACCCTGCAAAACATAGACACAGACCAAGTCTTAAGTCTGCAGTTATATGAACTATATATTTGGTCAAATGTCACAATACAGTAAGCTGTGCATCCAATTTAAGCAAAGCTAGTGATGATGTGGGAAAACATTCTGTGAGGGGA
>NW_005842456.1:628419-634978 GCF_000455745.1 Alligator sinensis | reverse complement strand
AAAGCAACTAACAGGAGCTATAAAGCAAGGACTGTTTTTTTACTTATGCCCCCATCCTTTTTTACACGTTCAGGACCGAAGTCTGCCCTATGCAAAGAGAGATTGTTTCTAATGACCTACCATTTTACCTTGTCCAATCTTGTTGAAATTTCCAGATTTCTTTGGCTGTGATAAGTTTGGTACTAGGCCTGGCTGTGAGGAGAGAGGAGGGGGAAGAGGCAATGTTTTTAAGATGTGAGAAATAACCGGAAGTTATAATGGAGTTTAAAACTGAGGAGTCAGCTTGGAGTATTTCCTGGTTTCACATGCCCATTTAGAAGTAGTGATTATGAATAGTGTCTGCATGTGGTGATTGTTGTTATTACTGCTGCTGCTATTTAGGTTTTTGGAATCTACTAGTCGCTAAGAAGTCAAAATGCATTCTTTCAAACACTACAGCTATTCATGATTTTTGAGACTAGAGTACTGAGACACTGTATGTGGACCTATACTTGATAATGAATCAGAAACATCAGCTGGTACAAAATCTGAATCCTGCTAAGTCATATTTTCTTGTGCAGGGACCGGGACTTCCCTGCTGTGATAGAAGCCGGACGCGAGGGGATCGCCTTCAGACCTCAGGTTGGGGAGGACCGGGTTAGAGAGCTTCTGGAGGGGCTGGACGCGTTCAAGTCAGCGGGTCCGGATGCTCTCCACCCCAGGGTGCTTAGGGAGCTAGCTAGGGTTATTGCAGGGCCCCTGGCACGGCTCTACGAGCGATCGTGGTGCTTGGGCCAGGTGCCAGACGATTGGAAGGTAGCTAATGTGGTCCCCATCTTCAAGAAAGGGAAAAGGGAGGACCCGGGCAATTATAGGCCCGTCAGTCTTACCTCAATCCTGGGGAAACTCTTTGAGAAGATCATCAAGGAGCACATTTGTGATGGGCCGGCATCAGAAATGATGCTCAGGGGCAATCAGCATGGATTTATTAGGGGGAGATCATGTCAGACCAACCTGATTGCCTTTTATGATCAGGTCACAAAGGCCATGGACGCAGGTGTCGCGGTGGATGTAGTCTTTCTGGACTTCAGCAAGGCCTTTGACACCGTCTCTCACCCCATCCTAATTAATAAACTAGGCGACTGTGGCATAGATGCCTACACAGTCAGATGGATTGCAGATTGGCTGAAGGGTTGCACTCAGAGGGTGGTGGTGGATGGATCATACTCGACTTGGGGGGAGGTGGGTAGTGGAGTCCCCCAGGGCTCGGTCCTGGGGCCTGCGCTGTTCAATTTCTTCATCAGCGATCTTGATGTTGGGGTGGAAAGCAACCTGTTTAAATTCGCTGATGACACCAAAATTTGGGGGGAGGTGAGCACGCTAGCAGGGAGAGAGAGATTGCAGAAGGATCTGGATAGGTTACAGGGGTGGGCAAACAGGAACAGGATGTGTTTCAATACGGACAAGTGCAGGGTGCTGCACTTGGGTAGTAGGAACCAGCAGCACACTTATACGATGGGGAGCTCCCTACTTGAGAGCACGGAGGCGGAAAGGGATCTTGGTGTCATTATTGACTCCAAGATGAACATGGGCCGACAATGCGAGGTCATGGTTGGCAGGGCTAACCGGACCTTGTCGTGCATCCACAGGTGCATCTCGAGTAGAGCCAGGGAGGTGATCCTCCCCCTCTATGCGACGCTGGTCAGGCCGCAGCTGGAGTATTGTGTCCAGTTCTGTGCGCCCCATTTCAGGAGGGATGTGGACAACATGGAGAGGGTCCAGAGGAGGGCCACCCGCATGATCCGGGGACAACAGGGCAGACCCTACAGTGAGAGACTGCGGGACTTGAACCTATTCAGCCTCCACAAGAGAAGGCTGAGGGGGGACCTGGTGACCGTCTATAAACTCACTAGGGGGAACCAGAAGGGTTTGGGGGAGACGCTGTTTCCCCTAGCCCCCGCTGGCATAACAAGGAGTAATGGGCACAAGTTGATGGAGAGGAGGTACAGATTGGACATCCGAAAAAACTACTTCACAGTTAGGGCGGCTAGGAGCTGGAACCAACTTCCAAGGGAGGTGGTGCTGGCCCCTACCCTGGGGGTCTTTAAGAAGAGGCTGGATGCCTACCTGGCTGGACTCATTTGAGTCCCGTTTTTGTTTTTAGGGTTTTTTGTTGTTCTCCCGCCCTGGCGGGGGGTCGGGCTGGAAGATCTATTAGGTCCCTTCCGACCCTAAAACTATGAAACTATGAAACTATATTTCTTACAGGAAGCATATTATATCTGTGCTCCAGTCAGCATTTGCTTTCAACTTTGTAGGTGTTATTTAAGTTATTGTTGCATGAAAAGCTCGAATGCTATGGTTCCTGGCAACTTCAAAGACCATTTCTTTCCCTGTACAGTGTGGTAGTAATTATGATTAATGGAAGCGCTTGAGTTTACAACTCTTTAGTATAAGTAGGAAGTTGACTGACAGCAGGGCTTTTTCTATTTAAGTCCTCACCTCAACAGTGTAGCCATCACTATCATCTTTCTGACTGAACTTAGATCTGTTAACTGCTAAGACTAAATGTGAGGTATGTCCTTTTCTGTGGGGTAGATTTACTTGTGACATTCAGAGTTTGTTTTGATCAAGGCTGATCTGATTGGAGTGTGATATATATTTTGTTTTATAAATAAATGTAAGTCACCAACAGGATCAGATAAAAGCCTTTAATAAATACATTGTAGGAAATGAAAACTGCATTCACCAGAATAGGTGCCATTGGGATGCATTTCATCTCGGGGAATGTAAAGTCGGAGTACCGTACTTTATTTGAATGTAATTGAACAGTAAGGGTTTGGTTCACTGAAGTGCTTTAACACAATTCTGGCCTGAACTGATCTTAAATTGATCATTTTCACAGTCTTGCTACATTTACCTGACAGAAATTCAAATCTCCATCTATGTGGTCTGTGAATATACTCCAAACTCTCTTGAACAATAGTTTTCAAACTATTCCAGGGTATTTTTTTTTTCCTTTTAAGAACTCTAAGTGGGTCTCATATCTAAATTTCAGGTTACTGAAATTTACTCGTCTATTAAAAGGGGGAATGTCTGTCCTTAGAAAGATATGTAGAGAAGCAACTAAGCATTTGGTATTATGCCTATATTTCTGTTCCTCTGCTTTTACCAAAGACTTAGGTAATGCAGGTTTTGAACATTTGATGCCCTCCCTGCTAGAAATAGTGTCACAAACATTATATTATGCCATCCCCTGGAAACCAGCTGGGAAGAAGGAAGGGTTGTTACAAACACACCTATAACTTTTGGATCATAATAGCTAAGCAGGTGTTGGGCCTGTTACCAATTAATTAATCTGGTCAGCAGCTGATCGCCTATTTTAAGGTCACCACGTACTGTTGACTCTTGGTGTGCTCTTTCTCAGGAAGGTTTATTAAAGAGATTTACAAGGTAAGTTGGAACTGAGGAGAGTTGTCATTTACAAGAGTCCAAGGGCAGCTGGACTAATAAGCTTACCGAATCCACATCTGAATGTCATAAGCCTTTAGATGTGACAACTTGCATTCCTTGAACAACTTACTCTGTGGATATGTTTTATGAATCAGACATTCTTAATCTGATGTGAAATTCCTTCTTCAGACTTTACTTTAGTTGGGTTTTTTTTAGAAAAAAAGAAAAAATCCAGGGGTTTTTTCTTATAGATCCATGGAAAAAATATGTGGACCTGCTATATTACAAAACTGTGTAAATATCCAACAACACCTTGGGCTATCCTACTTTTCCGATCTGCAAATGAGTCGAGGTATTGTATCTGGTTATATCTTTTAGGGTTTTTTTAAAAACAGAAAAGCACTATAAGAATATATACTCATTCTTTTGTTATTGGTTGCCTTTTTATTTGCCTATTTGTTTTTTTACTATAAGCAATGACTATAGGATCTGGTTTGATTATTCTTCCACAACTTTTAAAGGATTAGTTTAGTATTTTGATTTTAACTTTAAAGCCCTCAAAATATTATTTATTAAAATGAATGAGCTAAAACATTTCTCACCAGTTATGTGAGATGTTAATTCTGTTAATTGAAATATGTTACTTTTTGGAGAATGTTACTCTTCGAACCACTTTCATTTTATAAGTCTCTGGTGGATAGCTTATCATAGAGACAAGAAGCAGTTGAAAGCTGACTATAATAGTTTATTCATTACACTTTCTTATGTATCTGTGTCTCTGTGGAGGCATGTTTAAACTTCCAGCAAAGAGTTACCAGACTAAATTCTCACAGTTTAGTAGGGGAGAAGCTGTGTCTTCCTTGTTTTTATTACAGCACCTAATACAATGGAGAGCAATCCTCATTTGGGCGTCTGAGCACTGCACGATAATATGTAGTCCTGGAATAAGAACTATCAGTTGCTAGCTGTCATGAAATTCCTACAGTAGCTCTTCCACTACTGTTTCTACTAGAAGTGGCATTACAAAAGGGAGGTTTTTGGCTTTTGTGGAATTTTCTCTTCCAGGCCTATGATATCCAGAACTGTACTCCTGCCAAGATAAGGAGCAGAAATTATGGCATAAGAGTAACAATAATGTAAGATTCAAGTTATGGTAGGTGACTTATTTAAACAATAAATGGCATTTTCTGTAATATCAGCTCCCCATTTCAGAATTTCTGTTGTAAATGCTTTATAGTAAGACAAGTAAGGTAACATCATATTTATATCGTGGAAAGCGAGTCTCCTTTAAGGGATAGCTATGTTTGTATGAAGAATAACTTCAGTAACTCTAGAGTACGACTTTCTGAATCTCAGTAATTTGGTTTGAAAGAGGCCAATGGGCAATAAGCATACTGTAAAATTCTTTGAAGACTAAGTAATTTTTTATAATTGTGGAATCCTGGTTTGGTGTATGATGCTTTTAACACCTGTTTCCCTCTCTTCTGGCTTGGTTTTCACTGGGTATAAGAATAGTTAAACCTACTGGTTAACTCCTGAAAATCCTCCTACTTCTGGATAAACAAAAGTACAAAGAAGAGAAGAAAACAAATCCTTAGCCCCCTCAGGCTTTACAACCTTATCTCCAGGGTCTTTGTGACCTGAAACTTTTTCCTGCCAGGTGCCTGTTAGCATTCTTTCATTCTTGTATTGCAGGGCTCCAAAGTCACCTCAAGCTGATACTATGAAGATACAGGGGAATCCTTGCCCCACCTGTATCATGTTCTCCAACCCTAATCCTTTAAGTTTTTGATGTAAGAATATTCACTGCACCCCCTGTCCACTTTTTTTCAATTAAAAGTTTGATGATAAGTGTTCATGTTGGTTTCTAAAAAATTTTGAGAATTAACAATGGTCTGTTCAAAAAAGTTGAGTAACCATTGTTTTTAAACCAGTGTTTCACAACATTTTTCAGGTCAGTGATCTGTTATTTGAGGTGAAAAACTTTTGTGATTGTCCATATGTTTCATTTTTTTACAGTAAATATAACAACTAGTCTACGTGATTTATTTGAGTATTTGTTTTGTAGTTTGAAGGGGAGGGGTGTGCAGGGAGTAGAGGAACAAGTTCTTTTCTGCTTTGTATTGTAATAAGATTTTTCACTGCTGTCAGACTCTTGGCTTCCAGGAACCCCTTGTAGGTGATGACCAACTGATTGAGAAGCACTACTCCAAATGTATATCTAGTCTGTGTTGAGATACTTCACCTTATTCTTCCTCTTCCCTCAGGCCTACTTCCTATTTTATACTTGCTTGCTTCCTATGTCACTGTCCCAGACTCTCCCCTGGCTTTTTCAGCACAGACCCCCAGGATTAGTCCTTTGGTTCCCTTTTTAACTTGGATACTCTCACATAAATTGCTGAGACTCTGCTCACTAGAAAACCTTTTCTTCTCTATGGGTATCTCTTTTTCAGAGAGACCCACAAGTGGTTTCACTTGTTTCCAAGGCATTGTCAAAACTACTTCTGCACTCTTTGCTTTAAGATTTCATAGATTTCATAGACATCAGAGCTGGAAGGGACCTCGGAAGATCATTGAGTCCAGCCCCCCGCCCAAAGGGCAGGAAGTCAGCTGGGGTCATAGGATCCCATCAAGATAAGCATCCAGTTTCATCTTGAAGGTGTTCAATGAAGGCGCTTGAACCACCTCCGGTGGCAGGCTGTTCCAGACCTTGGGGGCTCGGACAGTAAAGAAGTTCTTCCTTATGTACAGCTTGAAACGATCTTGAAGTAGTTTGTGACCATTCGACCTCGTCATCCCTTGGGGCGCTCTGGTGAACAAACGTTCCCCCAGATGCTGGTGGTCACCCCTGATAAACTTGTAGGTGGCCATCAGATCACCCCTGAGCCTGCGCTTTTTCAGGCTAAAGAGCCCCAGGGCTCTCAGCCTGTCATCGTAGGGTCTGCTTCCCTGACCTCTGATCATGCGCATGGCTCTTCTCTGGACTCTCTCAAGCTTCTCCACATCCTTTTTGAATTGTGGAGCCCAAAACTGGACACAGTACTCCAGCTGCGGCCTCACTAAGGCCGAGTACAGGGGGAGAATGAAGTCCCGGGATTTGCTTGAGAAGCATCTATGGATGAAAGCC
>NW_005842456.1:626712-626980 GCF_000455745.1 Alligator sinensis | reverse complement strand
TCACTGACAAGCCTCCTGAGCTTGTCAAAGTTGGCTTTCCTGAAGTCAAGGACTTGCGCGTTGCTGACCGACTTGCCAGCTTTTCGGCGGATGGTGAAGGCGATCAGCTCGTGGTCGCTGTCACCCAGCTTCCCATCGATCACTAGGTCGCCGACTAGGTCATCCCCAGTGGCCAGTACCAGGGCGAGCAGCGCTTTGCCTCTCGTTGGCCCATAGACTTACTGGCGCAAGGAGAAGTCATCCACGCACGAGAGGAAGCTCTGCGACC
>NW_005842456.1:625922-626683 GCF_000455745.1 Alligator sinensis | reverse complement strand
GAGAGGAAGCTCTGCGACCACTCAGATTTTGCTGAGCGATCGTCCCATGAGATTTCTGGGTAATTGAAGTCACCCATGACAACCATGGTCCTGGAGCAAGCTGCCTCAGCCAGTTCCTGGGCAAACTCCTGGTCAAGCTCAGGACTTTGGGTGGGAGGTCTGTAATAGACTCCCACCATTGTGTCCCCTGTGCCGTGTTCCCCACGGATTTTAACCCAGAGGGTCTCCAGCCGTCCACCCTGGTCACCAATATCGGCTTGCAGGGACGTGTAGCTTTCCTTAACATAGAGAGCTACCCCCCCGTGGTCCAGTCATGGGTGGAGTCCCACCAGGTCTCTGTTATCCCTATGACATCGTAATTGTTTGCACTGAGCATGAGGATGAGCTCCTCCTGCTTATTCCCCAAGCTCCTGGCATTAGTGTACAGGCAGGAAAGTGCCCCCTTAATTGTGGAGATGCCTAACATCTCCTACTTTATTTGGGTTTGTGTGTATTCAGAGGGAGGCATGACTCTTAGTCTGCTCAGATGCTACGTTTGTTGCAGGTTAAAAATGAGTGTCCCTCAACTTTCTTGCCAGATGTTCACGCAAGTTATCTATTGATAAAATGGCAAACCAGCCACAAAATTGTTCCACATAAAGTCACCCTGTCCTGGCCCCAGCAGTATAAAAAGCCGCCCTGGCAAGCAGCTCAGGGCTACTAGCTCTCAGGAGCTTCTGGGGCCCAGCCAATTGGTAACTGGGGACATTACCCCTTGTGCC
>NW_005842456.1:623916-625245 GCF_000455745.1 Alligator sinensis | reverse complement strand
GCCGGCAGCCAGAGAGAAAGGAGTTCCCTGAGCAAAGATGCGAGAACCGCAGGTACAGCCCATGCCGGGTAAAGGTTGGCAGCTCTGGGACATGTGAGCAATGTGGTTTCAGCCGGGCGGCTTTAAGTTGAGTTATAGCCTAGGGGCTTGTGTTTTGCATTGTTGTTGTTGTTATACCGGTGGTTTGGGAGAGGCTAGTAGGGGATGGAGGAGGCCTCATAGGGGACCCACAGCAGCGTGGGGACCCCAGCACCAGTAAGGGCACTGCGTACGGGGTGCATAGACCCCAGCCCCAGAGAGGGGCGACTGAGAAGCCCTAGTGCAGGCGGAGCGAGCCCCAGAGAAGGGGACAGCTTGCTGGTGAGCCCCGAGAGAGGGCGGCATTATAGGAGAGACCCGAGAGAGGGCAGTTTGATTGAGAGGGCCCAGTGTGGCCACGGAGAGCCCCAGGAGTGGGCAGCATTCCTGAGCGGGCCCAGTGTAGCCACGGAGAGCCCCAGGAGAGGGGCGGCATTACCAAGAAGGCCCAGGGTGGGCACGGAGAGTCCCAGGAGGGGGCAGCAGTACTGAGAAGGCCTGAAGAGGGGGCAGCATTGTGGAGAAGACCCTGGAGAAAAGGGCAGTATTATTGAGAAGGCCCCAGAGAGAGGGCGGGGCTGCAGAGGAGCCCTGAGAGAGGGCAGCGCTACTGAGAGGCCTCCGAGAGAGGGTGAGTGTAGACCTGACAGAACAACGTCTATTCCACCTGCGAGGCTTGGGGCATGGTATTGGGGTGGTAGGAGCCACGCATAGCCCATAAGGGTAGGGTGCCCGGGAAGCACCCATCGTAGAGTGAGACCCATGAAGAGTCCGGGAAACCACGGGGTCTGAATCAACACCGAGAAGTGACCAAGAGGGCGTAAGGCAGTCTCCCAATCTTATTTAAACATCAAAGACGTGGCGGGTGAGAATTGGAGCGTGCCCTTGGGCTGACTTGGCACGGAGGAAGGGGGCCTTAAGGGGATCATGACCCTCCTGGAAGACCCTGCTGTGACGCCGTGATTAAAAAACAAAAAAACCCAAAATCACTTTGTAAAATATTCTCAAATCCATGTTCCTCCACAAGTAAAACAAAAGACCACTATAAAGAGAGAGAGAGAGAGCGAGACCAGGACAGCAATCAGTTGGACAATGTCTTATTGATATATCTACAGTGTTAAAGCAAATCTCTTATCATCATAATAATAAAGTGAACTCTAAATACATGTTTCATGAATATATATTTTGCTGCACTCCCACAGGGGTTATGGCCCCCCAATGGAGTTTGGCCCCAACACCAGGGCTGCAACC
>NW_005842456.1:586764-623893 GCF_000455745.1 Alligator sinensis | reverse complement strand
CATGCTCGACCCCAGCCCTCGAATTGCTCCCCCCCCTGGCCCCACCCCCCCCCAGCTGCTGCAGCCCCCTGTTGGCTGTCCTAGCCCCCCGCAATGGCTGCCTTGCCCAGCCCCACCCCGCACTTGCACAACCCCAGGCACCTTCACTTTAAAGAAGAAAAAAGGGGGAAAAATGAAGAAGAAAAAAAAAAAAAAAAAGCCTCTACTTACCCTAGAAGCAGGGGTGGAGGAGTTCCAGGGCCTCCTGGCAGAGCCCCCCTGGGCAGCACAGGACAGTAGGGGGCAGGAGGGCATGGGCTGGGGACACTGGGGCTGTCCCTCTGCCCTGCACTGTGTGGGTGGGGCCCCAGCCAGCCAGATGACAGCCAAACTGCCAGTAAGTGTCAGGGGCTTTTTTATTTGACTCTTGGGTGGGGGGGCAGGGATCAGGAGGGCATGGGGGATGGGGTCAGGCAGGGCAGGGTTTGGGGGGCTGGCGGGGACTGGGGTCGGGCAGGACAGGGGTCGGGGGCCTGGAGGAGCAGGCAAGGCTGGTGGGGGTCCCTTCCATGGTCCCCTCCCTCCTCCTGCAGCCCCCCCGACCCCTTACTCACCAGCACTGGAGCCCTGGTGCTGAACACATGGCCTGGCCGGCCGTGCATTTCAGCACCAGGGCGAAGGGCCAACCACAGAGATGCTTTATCCTATTATTGGTATTTATAATCATTTCTGTTCATTATTCTGTTCCCTCTCAAGTCTCTTGCAATTTATGACTGTTCCTTCTTACCTCCACTTTCTGCTTCTTTCCATTATTTCTTCCTGTCCTAGCCCTTGGATCTTTTCCTTCATTTGGATCTGTTATCTTCATTATCTTTCCTTCCTTTAAAAACAAGATTAATTCACATTTCCCCCCCTATAAATAACCTCCTTAATTTCCTTGTTTGCTGTTTTATTTTCCCTGGGCTCCCATGGTTGTTAGCTGCTTGGCTTTTTAAGCTTTTTCCCTGCAACAGGTAACACTTACATATTACTGTGGCCAGAATCAAAAGCGTGAGCTGGCTTAGTTGCTAATACTTTTATTTCCTCAGTAAAGTTCTCAGGGTGCCTGGCAAAAATGTAGTAGCATCACATCCCAACTTGAACACTTCAACCTTAACTATAATTTGTCATTGCAATTATAATTACCATTGACAAAGTATTATTTATTTTTTCTATGTTTGGGAGGTCCACAACTAAACTGTCATACTGTTATACTTTGTTTTCCATTAATACCAAAAATAATTTAAAAATAAATTCTAATCCTTACTTAGGATTTGTTGTTAACTGTTAACCATCTGTCAGCTATGATCAAAAGCAGGGAGCTTCCTTCAAACCCACAGCCAAATGGCCTCTTTCTTGCAAGATATCCCCTAAAAAGATTCTATAAGCCAATAAATTACCAAGCAACTGAAACACATACAAATTAATTTATCCCCTGACAAACAAGAACTGTCAGAAGGCAGGGTAGAGTTTAACTATAGTCTAACTTATAGACTTAACTATATCAGAGATGCATAAGAACTGCTCCATTCTCACCAAGGATGTCCCATACAAAGTTTCCCATTTACTGGTTTCTTTTTACTGGTTCTGCTGGCTGTGGGCCCCTGTTGTTTTCATAGTAAATTAAATATCTATATGGAACAATGTGAATCAGATCCTAATCGTATGTGGCTTTGACTTTGGAAAGGGTGGTGGCATGCAATTTTTCTAAGGGTCACTTGATTTGGGGGGGGGGGGGGGGGGGGCGGCTTGCCATCATTCTTATTTGCCACTATTTAAAACTTGATTTAGGGGTGTTGTATGCATTAATGTTTATATACTGGTACATTAGGATAAATTCCAGATGATCATGCTCTTTGCATTATAAATATTTTGGGATAATGCAGTACTTAGGCTCGTTGGAAGTCAGCAGATGCTCCCAATTTGTTTGAAAGGAAAGATCATCTGGTGGGCATTTGGATATAGCACTCTTTACTATTTTATTGTCACATATTTAGAAAGACCTTTTTAAATAACCCATTCTTTGTTTGTCATTCATGAGTAATATGATCATAACAAATGTATGGCAATTAGCAATATGATGGCTATATGATCATAGTAAATGGCAATATGTTCATAGAACAGTTATCGCTCTGATAATTCAGATTGTCAGTGAGACTTTGGAGAGTGTTAAATATTTCCTGTACCTTGGAAGCCATCTCTCACAGAAGGCTAACATCAACAAAATCCAACATTGCCTCAAATGTGCAAGTGTGGCCTTTGGGCACCTGAGGAAATGGGTATTCAAAGATTGTGACATCAAATCCGAAACCAAGCTCATGGTTTATCAAGCAGTTGTGATCCCCACCTTGCTGTATGGAGTTGAGATGTAGATAACATACAAGAGACACTTCAAGTCATTAGAGAAGTACCATCAATGGTGCCTGTGGAAGATCCTTTGAATCCAGTGAGAAGACAGACACACCAAAATTAGTGTCCTCTTGCAAGCAAACATCACAAGCCTTGAGGTGATGATCATCCAACATCAACTTTGCAGGGCCAGGCACATTATCCCGATGTCCAACTCCAGACTCCCAAAGCAAGTTTTAGAGCTCAGTCAAGGCGTATGCTTGACAGGAGGGCAGACAAAATGCTTCAAGGATGTCCTCAAGGCCGACTTGGAAAAAACGCAACATTGACATCAATTCATGGGAGACTCACCCAGAACTGCCCCAACTGGAGCCAGTTGCAAGGATCTCAGAACTTTGAAACCTTTACAACAGGGGCAGGCAACTGTGGCAGGGCACTGTGTGTGCCTGCCACTTTAAGGGCCTGGAGCTGGCAGCTGCCAGGTGCCTGATGAGGGCAGCCATTTTGAATCAGGGGCTGCTCATATTAACAGGGCAGTTCTGCTGCTGGAGGCCAGGCAACAACATTGCCTGGCTGGAGGGCTGCTGGTGTCATCTGGAGGTAAGGGAGGAGCTGTAGGGGATGGTAAAGAGGCTCCTGGTCCTGGGTACGACCTAAAACTGCACCCTACCAGGAATGGGTGGCTTGGTGGGGTTCCCAGTGCCGAGCAAGATGGCCTTGTGTGCCATGCTTGGCACGCATGCCGGGGGTTGCTGACCCTTGCCTTTCTCACCCAATTCTCATTAAAAAAACAAGGGGAATGTGGCGTTGACACCTACACAGTTAAATGGGTCACTAGTTGGCTGGAGGGCCGCACCCAGCGAGTGGTGCTGGATGGGTCTTATTTGACCTGGAGGGATGTGGGCAGTGGGGTCCCCCAGGGCTTGGTCCTCGGACCTGCACTGTTCAACATCTTCATCAGCGACTTGGACAAGGGGGTAAAAAGCACCCTGTTCAAATTCGCAGATGACACTAAGTGTTGGGGGGAAGTGGGCATGCTAGAAGGGAGGAATAGGCTGCAATCAGATCTAGACAGGTTACAGGGGTGGGCAGATGAGAACAGGATGGGTTTCAACACTGACAAGTGTGAGGTGCTGCACCAGGGGAGGAGGAACCATCAGCAGACCTACAGGTTGGGGACCTCCCTTCTCGTCAGTACAGAGGCAGAAAAGGGTCTCGGAGTCATTATTGATGCCAAATTGAACATGGGCCGACAGTGTGGGGACACGGTCAGGAAGGCCAACCATACCTTGTCATGCATCCACAGATGCATTTCAAGCAGGTCTAAGGAGGTGATCCTTCCCCTCTATGCGGCACTGGTCAGGCCGCAGTTGGAGTTCTGGGCGCCGCACTTCAGGAGGGATGTGGACAACATGGAGAGGGTCCAGAGGAGGGCCACCCGCATGATCAGGGGGCAGCAGGGCAGGCCGTATGTGGAGAGGCTACGGGACCTGAACCTGTTCGGCCTCCACAAGAGAAGGCTGAGGGGGGATCTAGTGGCCATTTACAAACTAGTCGGAGGGGACCAGCAGGCATTGGGGGAGTCCCTGTTCCCCCGAGCACTACCAGGAGTGAGAAGAAATAACGGTCACAAGCTGGCAGAGGGTAGATTCAGACTAGACATCAGGAGGCGCTACTTCACTGTCAGGGCGGCTAGGATCTGGAACCAACTTTCAAGAGAAATGGTGCTGGCTCCTACCCTGGGGGCCTTTAAGAGGCGGCTAGATGAACACCTTGCTGGGGTTGTTTGACCCCAGTACTCTTTCCTGCCATGGCAGGGTGTCAGATTTGATGATCTGCTCAGGTCCCTTCTGACCCTACCAACTATTAAACTATGAAACAACAACAACAACAACAGGAGACAGACAAGCAGGAGCAGCAGAAACGAGAATCCAGAGCCACTCATCTTGCACAGAAACCTGTGCATGCATTGCAGTAGAGTCTGTTGATCCCCGATTGACCTCATGTAGCAGTCTTCAAACCCACATATAAGACATTCATGAAAGACAATCATCCTCTACTGAGCAGGATTGCTGAAGAGAAGGAGAAAGGCGGTTAAACATGTACTGTATACCCATAAAATTTGTTCATTACCCAATTCAGCATTTATAAGTTGCATTCCTTCTTTCAGTAGTATACAATGCCAAACAACATTTCTTTAAATATTTATTCCATGCTGTCAAGAAGGAGAACATCAAGAAAAAAATGTTTTTGTCCTACCAATAGTAGGGAGAATAAAAATGTGTTAAATATCTGAGAATTAGCATTGGCTATAACTGTCTTCAGTCCTTGAAATTAGATTTAACCAAGGGCAGATAACAACTTTTTCAGTGATCAATGTAAATTGGTTTAGTTGTCATCTCAGGTGAATAACAAGTGCCCTACTGATCAGGTCTTAATGAAATTTCACTGTCCTCCAAATTTGTGTTTTCCTTGTGCTCATACTAGGTGAACGTATTTGCAGTTTCACTGAAATATATGCCATTCAGCTGCTGCATTATGTGACTGAGGATTTATCTTTTCAATACATGTTGCCTGCTTTAAAGTGTATGATTTATACTGAGGAAATGCTTTGATCCTGAGAGGGCCTGTTAGTAGTTCTGGGACATCTTTAGTTTGTCTGTTGTAGCTCTTGACCTTATGTGTCTGTCTCTCTTCGCTGCTATTACTGACAGAGCTTACAGGCACCAAATCACATGTGTATGTTGACATCAAGAATTTTCCCAAGCTGCTGTTTAGATCTGGTTTGGAACATTTAGACAAAACCATTTTTGATCATAAACTATCAATTTGTCAGAATTAACTTCTCTGAGTATGTACATGCTTCAAGCACTCCACTGATGTCTCTCTTTGTTTTCGTGGATAATAGAGAATCCAAAGTCCCTGCTTCTTTTCGTGACCTGTGCTGAGGGGATACAGTGTGGTGCACATTTCCTGTGCTCTGCTTCTTCTCAATTGTCTTTCTCTAGAGAAAGAGAGCTCTTATTGGTTCATACTTGTGGCCTACAAACTCTCCTGAAGTCCTTTGTTTTCTGTTCTTTGTTATTACAGTAAAAGCTGTGTTAACCAGCATTCTACCAGCCGGAATACTTTATTAACCAGAATTTCCAGCAGGCCAGCCGGACACCGGAGGTGGGGGAGGAAGCTTGCATGCAGTGGCTTTTACTGTATTACTTTCTCTCTCTCTCTTTCTCTAAAATCAAGAATAATTTTCTCAGCAGTTTCTTTTTTTGGTAGATTCATGTCCTTTTATGGCTTTCTCCACCTATTTTTAATTTGTACAGCACCACACAGTATTTTGATGGGGCGGGGGGGCATTCTTCCAATTACAAAAGTATTTTCTGTCCTTTGAAATTGCCTTACTTTGGCTTTTTTTCCTTCTCCTGGGCTCACATTATGCCCATCTGATGACTGAGCTTACACCTGCATCAAATAATAGCATCTGAAATGCTCATTCTTCAGAAGAGGAGTACTCAACCCCAGATCCAGCACACGGAGCCATATTATATGGGATGTGGGCTTCCCAAAGGTGCACTAACTTGGCAGCAGGGAACCAGTGGCAATTAACACTGCTACCTCTGACCTACCAAAATGGTCCCAGCTGAGCTGGCCTCGCACAATGGGATTGGGCCAGAAAAGATTGGGCGCTACTGACTTAAAAGAATTATACATTCCTAGGAAATATTCAATATACGGTTCCTTTATATTCAGAACTGTGAAAACCCGCTCCACTTACTTTATAGGAAAGTGCCTAGCCTCTGATTTCAAATGAGGCACCTCAGGCACCTTCTGCAGGCACCTTAACTGCACCAATCTTTTCCATGCTGCCCTGCCATGCCCTGACCTCCTCCACTGTTTAACAATGTCTTGGCCTGTTTCTAATCTTTGTGGGACCAAATTATATGAAATCAGTGGGTTGTGGACAGTTTTTTGTGACTGAATATACCATAGGGCACTTGTCCATGTTGCACTTTTCCTTTGTCCACATAACAAAAATTGTCATTAAGCTAGCTGAATCACGTCTGCAGATCCACATTGTCAGCTGATTTTATTGTTTAGGTTTTTTTTATAGTGATAATTTTAAAACACCTCCAACATGTTTTATTTTTAACTCCTGAATTTCTTCCATGAGTTTTTTTTTTTTTTTTTTTTTTATCATATTAAATTTTAACATGTATCTGATTTATTCCCAAAAACGGGATTTTCCCTGCTTTGCAACAATTGCCCCACCAGGTGCTGCTTGGGTTCACTCATAAATCCATGGAATTTCTATTGCAATACTGCAACAAGATGCTAGGTGCTAATCTTGCAAATTTTTACTGGTTATATCAGATTAATGAAAAATACAATTTTTTTTTTTTTAAATGTTCCTCTTTTTTGCATGCACTTCACTTCTGGCTGGCCTTTTCCCTGCTCAGCTGGTCAGCCTCAGCCTCTGCCATTCCAGCTAGCCCCCCAACTTTTTATCCTGCTCCCACCAACCCAGTTCCAGCAAGCATAGAGAAGCCCGTATTGTACAGATCAAAAAAAATTTAATAACATAATTTAACTTAAATTTAACAAATGAATACTTTAATTTAATAACATACTTTAACTGAAAGAAAGAACCATCATGCGCTTCTTCCAGTAAAGAGCAGTTCCTCCTTGATATGGCTCATTTTCAGTCCTGCCAATAAAAATTGGAAGTGTTTACAGTGCGTTGTGAATATATTTTATTCTCCAGTTGGTAAATGTGAGAATCGAAGTACTTGGACTTTATTTTCACATGACATAACTGTATTTTAACAAGTCTTTCCACTACGTACATGCCTAATTAGTGAATCAGTATCCCCACTGATACCATTGCTCCTCGGTCCGGGTTGCTGCATCTCTTCTGTCAGGTCTTGGAACAGCTGTCAGGGGATATGACAGCGAGCAGTTAGCTCATTAAAAAATTCAACTAAAAATTGCTGTCTTTTTTCCAAGGTACCCCACCATCAGCAAACTTACCACTGTCCTACACTCTCCTTTTTCCCCGAAGCACAGGTATCCGCAGCATTCCCACTGGTGCTGTTCTGGCAAGGTGGTGCTGCACCATGTACACAGCAGTGTATACCAGAATTGTGGGGGGGGAGGGCTTATCCATAGTACCCGTGGAGTGGGTAGGATAGGACCATGAGTGGATGCCTGTGCCTGATGAGAACACTGGCACCTTGGGCAGTGCAAAGGCATCTCACAGCTTTCTGGCTTCCTGCTGTGCCACCTACATGATATATGCTACATTATGTAGGGTGTTTCCCCTAATACCTTTGTAAAGGGCTAATGGCTGGTGATCTACTTGATGAGTGCCCTCAGCCACAAGACACTAGCCTTGTTCATGCAGGCCTGAAGCTGGCTGTCACCAGTTTTTGGACTCGTATTATGAGGCACCTCCCTGTATCACCCCACCCAGCATCACAAGATTTTCACCAAGCCTCTTCCCTCCTCCCTTTGGGGCTCTCTTGTTCTTAGTTCAGGTTTTTCAAGGCTATCTTGAAAGGACGGTTTAAAAAGGCATATTTTGGCTGTGGTGCTCAGCCTACCCTGCAGAGACCTTTGTATTATTAAAGATTTTCAAATCCTCCCTCTTCGTTTGTGTATATAATGCAGGACTGGACACAGTGTATTATTGAAGATTTAGTCTCGTGTGTGGTGTAATTCCCCTTGGTGTTAACCAGCCAGCCTTCTCAAGCTTGCTATGTTGGGCTTGTGTTGCCCTGTCATGGTGCAGCCCTTGCGCTGCCTATCCATGTCAGGCAAGATTTGTAGAAGTGTCAGGGTTGTCTTGGTGGGAGAACACACAAGCATTTCTGGTGTTAGAGCATGGGAGTTGGATTGCTACTGCAATTTTTGTACTCTTTGGAGTCTGAAACATAGTTTGATTTAAAGTGGAATTTAAAACTTTACTTGTATGGAAAATAAAAATACAGGACCCTTCCCAAAGTCCTTTGTGGTACTTTATTTCTATCACAGTTTTCTGAAAAATTCCTAAAGTAGATAGAGAGAGAAGACAGATTGTGAACCTAACCTGGTTCACCCCTGCCCTCCCCCCCCACCCCCAATAGATTGAAGAAAAATCAGCTTTGAAAATATTCTGGTGGCAGTTCATGAGGAAGAAGCACACCAACACAGGGTAATAGAGCATCCCATCACCCCTTTTGTATATGCTTTTGCTTTAGTCATGAGAAGTTGCTCCCTCACTAGATACCACCCGGGTCTACTAGATACCCTCCCCGGGTCTGCTCAGCATCCTCCTGCTCTTCATCCCTGAAGCATCTTGGGACACTCCCCTTGTGGCTAGAGGAGGCATGGCTCTCCTTTAGAAGAGATTGGAGAGTTTTTTTGGGGTGGCCTATTGTCAATGCTGCTCCCAATACTTTTGCAATCATAAAACTCTGTTAGAAACTCTTGTCTAAGCCTTTGATCCACCCACAAAATATGGTCAACTTTCTTACTGAATTCCTTAAAACATTCTACCATTTTATTACTCATGCTTTCCATAACCTGCAAATTGGCTTCCTTGCTCCTCTTCAACCCATTGACCATATCTTTAATTTCTGATGTCATTTGATCACTATCATTTTGGGATGCTTCTGTCAGTAACTGAAGAATAATTTCCTTAGCTGCTGTTTTATTTTTTTGGTAATTGCACTGACATTGGGTGTTAACAGCTGCTCTTGATGATGAAGGGGTTGCTGTGCACAGAAAAAAAGAAAGCCCTCATCAGGTCTTTGGCTACTTTTTCTTTCTAAAGAACAGAGTTATTCTTAAAATATTTTAACAGGACAGCCACTGCAAGAATTACCAATGACAGCTCACTAGCTAGCACCCAACCATCTTATTAAGGCTGTACCCTAGAAATATTCTGCCTAGTCTCTAGACATCCAGTCCCTCACCTGCCTGTACCTTGTAGCTCTCCACCTGAAAAAACACATACCAGCATCCACCCAGTAGGGAGTAGGTTAGATTTAAGGACAACACTGTCCCCCCACCCATGTTGTCAATATATGCTCGAGAGAGCCCAGGCAGGAGCCCATCCCCCTCCCCCCCTATTACAGAGCAAGGCAAAACCCCCACTCCATACCAATCTCACCATAGGGTAAAATTACTTTCTGGCCCCAAATCTGGTGATCAGTCTGATCCTGAAGAGAGGGACAAAACCTGCTACCCAGAAGGCTTTGGTCCCAGCAGGAGCATTGGCACACCCCTGTCTAAGTCCATAGTGTTGGCTGTAGCCAACACCCAATGCTTCTGGGAAAGCCATAGGCATTGTTATGCCTAGATCATCCCCAGTCAATGGCTGTCCAACCTCTTCTTGAACACCTCCAGTGATGGAGAGTTCACAACTTCCCTAGGCAATCTATTCCACTGCTTCACTGTTCTAACAGTGAAGAAGTTTTTCCAGATATCCAATCTAAACTTCCTTTGCTGCAACTTCAAGCCATTGGTCTGCATCCTTCTCTCTCCAGCAAAAGAGAAAAGGTGCCTTCCCTTTATGGCAGCCTTGCAAGTATTTGAAAACTGCTATCCTGTCCCCTCTTAAGCACCTTTGCCAGAAGCTGAACACACCTAGCTCCTTCAGCGTCTCCTCATATGGCTTGCTTTCCAAACCCTTGATCATCTTTGTTGCATACCTGTGGACCCTCTCTAACATCTCCAGGTCTTTTTTAAAAATGTGGAGCCCAGAACTGCCCATAGTACTCTAAATGAGGCCTAACCAGTGCCAAGAATAGGCACTATCACCTCCCATGTCTTACACCTAATGCTCCTACTGATGCAACCCAAAACCACATTTATCTTTTGTGTGGCTGCATCACATTTCAGACTCATGTTGTGTCTGTGGTTTATTAAGATTCCCAAGTCCTTTTCCATAGTGCTGCCATCCAGCCAGGTATCACCCACTCTATTTGTGTTTTAGTTTATTCTTTCTGAGGTATAGCACCTTACATTTGTCCTCATTCAACTTCATCCTGACCTTTTTCCAGTCCTCTGGTATCTGGCATGTTTCCCATGACTTCATAAAGATGAAGGTGAGCAGGGCATGAGGCCCAGGCACTGCCTAAGATAAGCAGAGTCGGGGGCGGGGGGCAGCAGCAGAATGAAGCAGAGGGAGCACCATGCTCCTCCCTAACACCACCTTTCCCTCATTACTTCCTGCATGTGAACTGAAGCCTCTGGCTCCAGGTCTACCAGCGTAGATGTAGAGCAGGGGCAGCAGCACAAGAGTGTGTTTTGTTTCATAGTGAGTGAAGGTATTCTGAAGCATGTCATTTTGGCTGTGGTGGCATTAGTTCTGGCTGCTCCACATGCTGCTTGCTTCTGCCATGCCTGCTGCTGGTGGCCTTCAGAGCCAGAGGTGCTGGAAGGAAGTTGCAGGCGGAGGAGCAAAGGTGCGACTGCCTATGGCACAGTGCTGACCAGTAATGCCTTGAACAATTTTTAGATTAAACAGTGTGACCCGGGCGGTACTCCAAAAGGTACCCCCTCTCCAATTGAAGGGATCAAAGCAGGTGCACAAGTGCTGTGGGAGGTGTAGGGACTCTCCTCCCCCTATAGAGCAGAGCCAGACCGCCACTGGGGACTTAACCATACGCCTTTTAATGAGGGAACAATACTGGAAACATAACAGGCATAATCAGGGGGTATAGTGGACACTACAATGCCCCAAGGGGCAGGATTCAACAAAGGTTAGACACTTACAATCATTGGCAAAAGACAGGGTTAACAAAATATAAAACACAAACAGCAGAGCAAACAATACTGGTTGGGGAAATATAAAAAAAAAGGCACAAAATACAAAATGTCAAAGGACAAAGAAATATAGGGCCTAGGTACCTGGAAGGGGAGAAAGGGGGAAAACACAATGGTCCCTTTCCACTGCAAGAGGAATTTTTCTTTGTTAGCTCACTCACCCCAAGTCACCAAAACTGGGACTTGAACTTGGATCCTCCATGTGGTAGGCAGGGATGCTGCTACACAGCCACCAGGGCTGGTATTGTTTCAAGCTGCTAGGGGTCTTGACCTTCCTGGAGCCCCGGCCTCACGTCGAGCTGCCTGGCCTCTGACTGGAGGAGCTGGAAGCCAAGCTGGGACCCCTCAGGTCGCTGCTCAGATCCTTGCTGAGCAGGAAGCCTCTCCTGCTGGCCACAGCCTCTCATAGGGGATCCTGGAGCCCAGCAAGGAGCCTCTCCTGCTGACTATGCACCGTGCTGCTGAGGGTCCCACTGCTGCCTGCAGGTCCTGCTCCTTCAGAGTCTTCTGGGGCACCTGCTTCTGCCCCACTGGCTCAGCTCTTGCCAGCTCTTTGAAGTTCCTTCCTCATGGTCCCTCACTGGTCTCTCCCTGAGTCAGCCGTGCTGCCCCTTTTATCCCCCTCCAGGTGACCCAAGGGGCCAATCAGGGGACATGAGGGGCGAGTCTCTGGGGCCTGATTGGTGAGGAAAGGGAATGCCAAGTCTTCCAATCATCTTTTGCCCTTTCAAAACCCCTAGGCTAGGTCACTGCCAGCTAGCCCGTCACAACAGTTATTGTGGAAAATAGCATTGCCACACCTTGTGAATCTGGTCCCATGTGCATTTTACATCTTTGTTCAGTAGCTGCCTCATGGTTTTACACGCATCTGAGAGAAATGTCAGGTTATAAATTCTTATCATCACTGAATTGAGCTAATGTTTAACTGCGTGTGCTGTACTGCTTTTATCTCTTTGGAGCACTTGAGAGATCATCAAGTATCCCATGTATGGTAGGCACTTGCAGTCAATCATAACTTCCTCTTCATTTGTATTCAGTTAAGCATTTGCTTCCTTGGCTCTTTCTGGAGGACAGGGGAGGTTGTGATCATATTTAGCAACACCTGCCATGCTGCCATGTTCACACTCCAAAAAATGTTATCAGCTATTACAGTCTGACAAGTCCTGTTGCTATGTCTTAATGACACTATTGCGGTACTTCCACTGTAGATGTGAGCTCAAATAGCATTCTCAGCCATCTGTTTATACCCATTTGTACCTAATATGTGATGAAGTAACTATTTGTCTTATCCAGTAGCTTTTTGTTGTTATTTGTTTGAGACTTGTTTGTTTCCTTTTGTGAAATCAGGTAATATTTCTAAAATTGTAGGTAGTTGTAGTTAGAACTTTCTAGTCTGTTGGCTAAAATTGCTTGAGTTTTGTGTAGTTTCTGAATGGTTACAGTGCTGCTTATACATTTAGTTAGCTTTGTGACTGTAAAAATGCTGCCTTTTTCATTTCTTTTATAGCTTCTGTTAATTCCTCTTTTATTGCAGTGGATATCATGCTTTAAAAACTTGGTCATTGTATCTCATTTTTGGTGTAGCATATGGGTAGGACACTGAAATCCTTTAAAAACAGATTGGTAATTACTAGCATATATATTGCAGGGAATGTTGCATTGTCTGCTCTTAGTATGTTTTTGTTATTCTTTTATTTTGTGTGTGTATCCATTTTCTGAATTGTTTGCCACAGGTTTAGAATCACTGGGTTCATTAATTAACTCATTTTAGTTGAAAGTGGTGATTTCATTGCTGTTTGCAATACCTGACTTTTCATTCGTAATACCGTACTTTTATTTAGTATTCTGCTTGCAATGTATAGTGTCCTAGTGATATTACGATTATGCTCATTTCATTTTATAATCTGACTTTGCTTCCTTGCAGTTTTGGACTCTTTTATTGTTTATTACTGAGGAAGTCTTTGTAGCTTGTTGCACCACTTACGTTTTGCCATTGTTTCTGGTCTGTAGTCTTGACTTTTGATTCTAATGGTAGTCTAGATTTACAAACCATTTATTTTGGCTGTTTTGTACTACATTTATGACATGCAAAATATCATCCTCTGAAACACCATTTGCTTCCCCGTGTGGTGCATTTTTCTGCGCTGCTCTTGTCTACAAGCTTTGGCATGATGAGATTCCTTATCACATCTTTTTGCATGTGATACCATAGTTTCATAGTTGGTAGGGTTGGAAGGGACCTGAGCAGATCATCAAATCCGACCCCCTGCCATGGCAGGAAAGAGTACTGGGGTCAAACAGTCTCGGCAAGGTGTCTATCTAGCCTCCTTTTAAAGACCCCCAGGGTAGGAGTGAGCACCACTTCCCTTGGAAGTTGGTTCCAGATCCTAGCCGCCCTGACTGTGAAGTAGTGCCTCCTGATATCTAGCCTGAATCTACTCTCCGTCAACTTATGCCCATTATTCCTTGCAGTGCTCGGGGGAACAAGAACTCTCCCATTCCCCACTGGTCTCCCCTGGTAAGTTTATAGATGGCCACCAGATCCCCTTTCAGCCTTCTCTTGTGGAGGCTGAACAGGTTCAGGTCTCATAGGCTGTCCTCACAGGGCCTGCCCTGCTGCCCCCTGATCATGTGAGTGGCCCTCCTCTGGACCCTCTCGATGTTGTCCACATCCCTCCTGAAGTGCGGCACCCAGAACTGGACACAGTACTCCAACTGCAGCCTGACCAACGTCATATAGAGAGGGAGGATCACCTCCTTGGACCTGCTTGTGATGCATCTGTGGATGCATGACAAGGTGCAGTTAGCCTTCCTGACCGTATCCCCACATTGGCGTCCCATGTTCATCTTGGAATCAATAATGACTCCAAGATCCTTTTCTGCCTCTGTGCTGACGAGAAGGGAGTTCCCCAGCCTGTAGGTATGCTGCTGGTTCTTTCTCCCTAGGTGCAGTACCCTGCATTTGTCAGTATTGAATCCCATCCTGTTCTCATCTGCCCACCCCTGTAACCTGCCCAGATCCAATTGCAGCCTGTCCCTCCCTTCTAGCGTGCCCACTTCTCACCACTTCTTAGTGTCATCTGCGAATTTGAACAAGGTACTTTTCACCCCCTCGTCCAAGTCGCTGATGAAGATGTTGAACAGTGTGGGCCTCAGGACCGAGCCCTAGGGGACCCCACTGCCCATATCCCTCCAGGTAAAAAATGACCCATCTACCACCACTCTCTAGGTGCAGCCCTCCAGCTGATAGGTAACCCATCTGACTGTGTAGGCATCGACGCCACAATCTTCTTTTTTAATGAGAATGGGGTGAGAGACAGTGAGTGTTGAAGGCCTTCCTAAAGTCCAGAAAGACCATGTCCACCGCGACACCTGAATCCAAGGATTTTGTGACCTGGTCACAGAAGTCCACCAGGTTGGTCTGACAGGACCTGCCTCTAATGAACCCATGTTGGTTGCCCCTAAGCATACACTCCCCTGCTTGCCCCTCGCAGATGTGCACCTGAATAATTTTCTCAAAGAGCTTCCCCTGGACCGAGGTAAGACTAACAGGCCTATAATTTCCTGGGTCCTCCTTCCTCCCTTTTTTGAAAATGGGGACCACATTAGCCCTTTTCTAGTCCTCTGGCACCTCGCCAGAGCACCATGAGTGCTCATAAAGCTGTGCCAGGGGTCCCACAATGACCTCTGCTAATTCCCTTAGCACTCTGGGGTGGAGATTGTTAGGACCTGCTGATTTGAACACGTCCAGTCCCACTAGAAGTTCCCTGACTAGGTCCTCACTGACCCTGAGACTGGCTGTGCCTCCCCTGGGATCCTGCTTGGGGGGATGACCTGGTCCCTGCTCAGAAAAAATGGAGGCAAAGAAATTGTTAAATAGGTTAGCTTTGTCATCTGGTGTGACGACCACATTTCCTAGCGTGTCCTGCAGAGGCCCCACGTTACCCAGAACCTTCTTTTTACTCCCTATGTATTTAAAAAAGGAATTTCTTGTTATCCCTGATCTGGGTTGCTAGTCCCAGTTCCATCTCCGCCTTGGCCTTCCTAACAGCCCCCCTGCAATCCCAAGCAATGGAGGTATAGTCCTCCCTGGTGATGGCCCCTCCCTTCCATTGGGTGTAGGCCTCCTTTTTAGCTTTGAGATGTTCCTGGATGCTTTTGGTTAGTCATGGGGGCTTTTGAGCACTCTTGCTCTATACCCTACCATATAGAGGGTGTTTTCTATTTTCCATATTTGCTCCACAGTACTCATGGGCATTTTTGGATTTTATTTAACTCCACAATTCAGTTTAATTTTTGCATGTATTTTTGGTGTGTTATTCCTTTATTTGCATGCCTCACCATATGCTGCTTAAGGAGTTATCTTTGTCTGCTCCATTTAGACTCTGGGCTTATTCACCTGTTTTGCACATATCTATAAAGATTAAGTTTAGAATCTCTGCTCATTCTTTTGAGCTTCTATATCATTTGTTTCTATCTCTAATCCATTATAAACCATTTCATCTCTGAAGATTTGATAATCACAGGCATCAGCATTTCAACTTTATTCTTTCAGGAAGTGTTTTATGAGAAGACAGTACAGAGAGAAGAAAGTAAATTTCTATAAGTTTTAGATATTTTCTGTACATTAACATTTTATCATGTTAGAATGTCCCTTGTTGCAAAGGGACAACACTGAGACTGTTGTATTTAATAATGTGAATAACTGATTTCTGATTTGTCTTCAGAAAATGCTAACATTTTCAAAGGAGATTGCAGCATCTAGGGTAACAAAAAGCAGCCAATAAGTAATGGTTTTATTATCATCCCAGTGCTGGATGCAGGACATTGAAAAGGGAAAAGAACTTTATTAATAGTATAGTATAGAATGTCTTTGGAAGTTGTCCATCCAATAGAGCAGTATAATTCCATGCATCAGGCCACATGATTTTGTTTCAGCTTATTGGCATGCCACCACAGTTCACATACTTAAATGGCTGTTGTATAGGGAAAGTACAGCCAAGGTTTCTCATTTGGGGTCTCAGTTTAGGAAAGGCTCCTTCAGGACACCACAAGCTTGTAATGTACTAAAAAGTAAAAATCCCTGCAGGAAGTAAGCTATGTTTTACTGACTCCAAAAGGCTGTAAGTAAGAGAAGAACAGTGGAAAAACCCTGGTCATACTCTGTTCACTCTTCCTTTCAGCATCCTCTCTCTGCCACTGTGTGACACAGTATACTGGGCAGGATAGACCTATATATGGTCTGATCCAGTAAATAGCAGTTCTTATGTTCTTAAGAACATTAATTAGTAGGGGAATCAGAACCCAAATATGCTTTCACATTCTAAAGGTAGAGAAGCAATTAAATTATTTTTGAAGAGCCTTTCTGCAACAACCCCATTCTTTTCTATAGTAAAGAATCAAGGATTGTATTGATACCCCTTATCTTGTTACAAAAAAAAAAGATTTTGCAGATGCAGGGCTCGGTTAACAGTCTTGATATGTGAAAGGTGCTTGCTTATTTTTTCCATTCATTTTTTCTCAAGATTAACTTCATTCTCTCATATTTATTTTCTTTCTTTCATACATCGCTAAAGCTAAGAATAACCAGATGAAATATCTCAAATAGTAATATAGGCATGCTGCTAAGTGTTGTAGTCTAACACAAATGCATAGCTTCCTTTATCAAGACAGCTGTGTTTTTACACAAATAATCTTGAATGGACTTTCCATTTTGGCTTGTAGAAAGATTATGCCTGATAGTACTTTTTAGTACTATCTTAAAGGTCACCTTGACTTCCCCAAGGAGTCCACTTCAAGGCATTTGGGATGTCTGCCCTCCAGCAGAAAACCTTTCAGACAGAGATATGCTTGACTGTTTAGCACTTAAGAAAAAATAGTAGTCCTGAAATAAACACCTGCTTAAAATAGTTACAGCCACTCCAAAAGTGATAATAACATGTTAATTTGGGAACTCTTTTACTTTATATAATACATGGATACCAGCTAAACTATACTGGACTGAGCATCAAGTAAATAAATCTTCATACTAACTTACTAATCTCCTTGGAAATCAGTGGAACAACTCATAGAAGTATGGCAGGATTGGGTCCTTAGTAATTTGCAACAGTTAAATAGCATTTTTAGTCTGTTTTATTCACTGGGATGAGTCATTAATGACAGATCACTTACTGCTCAAAAGAGTTAACTGCAAAGATATTTTATGGAAAAAAAATATAAATTAATTAGTGCAAAGCTCATTTTCTACTTTTTGCTTTCTTTTCTTGCTTAGTTCATACATTGTAGCCATGAGTAAATTGTTTCGTTTTTGGAGGAGCATATACAATAATAAATGATCCGTTGCATATCTATAAGCTTGTAATAGTAATATGATTTTTTTTTAGCCTCCTGTGTCCGTGTTGACCAGTATATGGAAATATTCTCTTGTAATGCAAATATGAAGGTTCTTGCAAGATTTAGGCTCTGGAAGTTGGGTTGGTGTAGGGTATGAACAGCTGCTCATTTCTAGCTGTGGAAACTTCTCAGAAATTTTGGGAAAGGGAGCAGTACAGGCATCCCAACCTATAGTCCCTGCCTCTCCCCTGCTCCCCATGTCTTCCCCAGCCTGGGGTGATCCTGGTTGAGGGAATGCATAGGGTGAAGTCACTTCTCCAATTCTCTTAGCCCCCGTGGTCTCCCAGTCCCTGGGAGAGGAGCAGTGAGGCACTGGTGCCTGCTTATTCCTCAAACCAGGGCCACTCTAGTCTTATGAAGCCTTTGAGGGGTTGGGAGGGCAAGCAGCAGCTCAACTCCTCCATGATCAGGAGGAGTCTTGCTATAGGGAAATATCCTTCCAGTCTGGGGAAGACACAGGAGAAGCTACTGCTTGATTCCTCCAAGAAGGGTACAGGCATTTATTCTAGCAAGAGAAACTCTCTCACAGGAGCCATGTTTCCTCTGAGAGAGAGTGAATGTTAGCACAGGAATTGCCTGTGCTGGCTATTTCTACTGTATGAGCAGCTATTCTCCCAGTAAAAATATAATGCCTGTACGGCGTCAAGGTATGGATGAACTGTTTGCTAATTGTAGTAAGTAAGTTTGCACATGGCTTCCTATGTCTCATGTAATTTATGTCCTATATGGACTTCTAGATCTTATAGAATCTTATAGAATGGCTATGTAACATGCACAGAAAATCAAATGCATCAATGGTGATGGAATCCATGGAAATACATAAATACTAATGTATATGTTTTATGTACATGATGTGTGTGTATTTACCACATGTGTACTAATGTACGTAAACATATAGGCCTCCTACAAATTAGAAGGCATAACTTTGACTGCCCCTCATACAGTGTTGGGATATATGCCCTTGTCTACTGGTGGCAAAAGGTCATTGACTGAAAAGGAGACTATGTTGAAAACCAGATATGTGCTCAGCAGTGATGTACTCGTTTTATATGCAAGTTTAATATTTTTTCAATAATATTTGTCTGGGAAAATAGGAGGCATTACTATCTGCTGACCCTTGCAGATCACTCACATTAAGGCAAGGACTTTGATTTAATCAGAAGGCTGCATGAAGCTGAGGTTTGAATTCCTCGACTAAGTGTGCCAAAATGTGCAGTGGGAAACGTTTGTTGCTGTAGTGACATCATGCTGAGTGGAAAGCCTTACAGTAAGTGATTCAAAATTTTCCACTGAAGGGTTCAAGTGGTGAATAGGTGAATTAAACAAGCACCTGTCACATCTCAATTCAATTTTTTTGGGGGGGTGGGGGGGTTTGGTTTTTTTGCTTATTTGACTTGTTTTATTGACATTGGCCAAATGTTATAAGTGTATAAAAAATGTGTAAAATTTATATAAATGTATAACAAGAAACTAACATTTTCCATATATAGTACCTAGACATAAAATAATAATCTAAAATCTTCTATTATTTAGGGTTTTGTCCGGAGGGAAGAGATGAAAGTGTATGGGGGAGTGAAGGGGAGGGAGCTCACATTCTTTTTATTTGGATTCCTCCTTAATATATTTTGAGTCCAAGTGCCAAAACATACTATAAAAAAGGCTCTCATGCTTGGATCTCCTTCAGCCCTGCTGTGCTCTGGGTCTCCTTGAATATTTTTGTGTAGTTTGTTTAACTATGTAATTTGTAAGTTTCTCACAACCTTGTCTTTTTGTGTCTTGTGCAGTACAAAACACATTGCAACAACCTTTTTTGGAAAGGTTTTGAGTGAAACACTATGAATGCTATGTCAGAAAACATCAAGGTTGCCTTGCAAGCCATTATAATAGTATTATAGTATTTTTTATAATCTTAAGTATGCATGGACTCTTGTTTCTCTTATTGCTTACCCACAAGATGTGCAATGAGTAAGGCAGGGGCTTTTACAGAAACTTCAGTATATTCACTGTGTCTTACAAGTTTGTAGGAAAAACTTATCCAGAATGATGTAGTGATCATATAAGTAAAGTCTGCATCATGATCTACCCATTATAGACCGCAGAAGTGATGCAGCATGTGTAGCTTTAAATGTCATCAGAGAATCATAGAAAATTAGGGTTGGAAGGGACCTCAGGTCATCTAGTCCAACTCCCTACTCAAAGCAGGGCCGTCCCCAACTAGATCATCTCAGACAAAGCTTTGTCTAGCTGGGTCTTTAAAACTTCCAAGGATGGAGATTCCACCACCTCTCTGGGTAACTTGATCCAGTGTTTTATTACCCTTTTAGTGAGAAAATTCTTCCTAATATCAAACCTAAACTTCCCTTGCTGCAACTTCAGACCATTACTCCTTGTTCTGTCATTTGCCACCACCGAAAACAGTCTAGCTTCATCTTCGTTTGAACCCCGCTTTGGGTAGCTGAAGGCTGCTGTTAAATCCATCCTCAGTCTTCTCTTCTCTAGATTAAATAATTTCAGCTCCCTCAGCCTCTCCTCAGAAGTTATGTCCCCTTGCCCCCTCACCATTTTTGTTGCCCTCTGCTGGACTGTCTTCTCTTTGTCTATATCCTTTCTGTAGTGAAGTATCCAAAACTGAACACAGTACTCCAGATGTTCCCTCACCCTTGCTGAATAGAGGAGAATAATCACTTTCCTTGACCTGCTGGCAACACACCTACCAATGCAGCCCAGTATGCCATTAGCCTTCTTTGCAACAAGGGCACTCTGCTGACTTGTATATTCAACTTATTATCCACTGTAACCACCAGGTCCTTTTCTGCGGAGCTGCTGCCCAGCCAGTCTGTCAGCCTGTACCGGTACATGGGATTGTTCCATCCTAAGTGCAGGATTTTGCACTCATCCTTGTTGAACCTTATGAGATTCCTTTGCCCCAATTGGAGTGACATCCAATTTGTCTAGGTCACTCTGAATCCTAGCCCTACCCTCTAGTGTATCTACTACTCCCCCCAGCTTGTTGTCATCTGCAAACTTGCTGAGGGTGTACTCTATGCCATCTTCCAGGTCATTGATGGAGTCATTGAACAAAACCAGACCCAGGACCAACTCCTGGGGCACTCCACTTGATACTGGCTGCCAACTAGACATTAAGCCATTGATTACTACTCTCTGAGCCTGATGCTCCAGCCAGTTTTCTATCCACCTTACAGTCCATTCATCCAGCCCATACTTCCTTAGCTTGCCTGCGAGAAAGTTGTCGGAGACCGTATCAAAACCCTTGCTAAAATCAAGGGGTGTAGGCAGGCTGCCCGGAGTGGCCTCAGGCTCCCTGCTGGTGTGCACCAAGGCTCAAAATGCCTGCAGACTTCTAAGGGCCTGAGGCAGCCCAGCCCTGGGGCAGGAGAGGGTCCCAGCCCATAGCCATAGCCACCTCAGGCTGGCCCCCTAGTAGCGGGGCTGACCGGGAGCAAATTTGCTCCCAGTTGGCATCTATATGTGCATTATTGCACAGTAACTAATCACAAGTAAATTTGCTACCTTCATTTGCAGGTAGTAAATTTACTCGTCATTTAGCGTCATTTACTACACAGTAAGCATGCACATGTATAGACGTGCACACTTACTGCGCAGTAAACTACACTACTGTGCAGTAAAGCATCTTGTGTAGACATGCCCATAGTAACAAAATTTAGAGGCTTAGTTATGTAACAGAATCCTCATATAATATACCTTTAGTAAGGAGGCAGGATTATACTTCAGCTGATGCACAGACTAGACATTCCATACAATTACTATTCAATATTCTGGGCTAGTTCTCACTCTGGACTGGTCTTTCATCACTAAAAGTTGACAGAAATAGTATTTTGGGTATCTCTTTGGGCAGTGTTATGGATGTATAAAGGCATTTTGCCCATTCCAGCACTATGTTCATATAGGCTATTTTTAAAGGAAAAGAGAGAGCTTCAAAACAAAATTTGTATTTATAATTTCTTAAGCTTCAGACTCATGATTTTATGCAGTTAATTATCATTACAGAAATATTTTTATACATCAGCTTGTGGTTGCTTAATAAGGAAATATTGAACTTTCCAAACAATGCAATTAAAGTAGAAACAAATATATGAAGTAATGTTTTAAAAAGGAAAAAAAATTGAGAATATTATATCAGTTTTAATTTGCACTTTTATGCAGCATCTAAAAATTTGATTGTGATTGACAGTCTGGAAATAAGACCTAAAACAGACCAGCGTTAGGGCAATTTATTGTTGTTAATCTGACCTAATCAGTTTCAGAACCAAAATGAAGGATTAAGAAAGGTCAAAGAGATTCCAGTTTACTTGGAAACAAAGCTAATTAAAGCTATGCAAAGCAGTTGTACATGTAGCTTTGAAATACTACAATGTACTTACAAGATCAAGAAATACAGACAGTTATTGTAACCGGACAGAAACTGGCCAGACTTCTTCTAATGTAAGGTAGCATTGCTTGAGATGTGTCATTTAGGTGTTGATTCTGGCTTGTGTGTCTGTGTCTGTTTTAGCACTCTTTTTTATTTCTCTCATGGCATTTACAAATGGCTCGTATAAATAACAAGGTTTTTGAATTGTTAACTTATGGTTTAGGTAAAAGGATAACAAGTTGAGCAAGACAATTAACAATTCAAAATAATAGTACTAGTCTACAAAGGGGTGAATAGTGTTTATCTACAAAGGGATAAACATTTGAATGACAGACTACCATTTATGGGTCTTGGCAACATTTCCAACTGTGTTACTGTGATAAACTTCAAGGCATTTTTTTCTAGGCCCCTAGTCAGAGGGTGGGAGGAACCTGCAGCCTGTCTTTCTATGCCTGCACCTGCTAGGCTGGCCCTGTTTTATATTAGACTGTCCTGTTTTTAAACCCTTTGTCCCCCTGTTTGCTTCTGCATGAGGAATGCATTGCATAAAGTCCTATTTTTCAGTTAATTGGTAGAATTAATTGGTAATTGGTAGCCCTACCATACTATTCATGGTAGAAATACCCTGAAGAATGCACAGCTTAAGTAGAGAATATGTGGACCAGAGGGGGGGTCTGTGTAATACCAGACATTTTCCCATTCCAAACAAATGGTATCCCTTTCCAGATTTTTTTCCTTTCTGGTCTGTCACTGGATGCCTCTTGTTTTCATGTTTCACCTAGTGTTTATCTGTTTACCCTTTCCAATCTCTAACTTTTTCGTACATAATATATTTATATTTTTGCTGGAAGAGCTTTATTTTCACATTTTCTATTTTCTGTAGTGGTGAAGACCTAATCTTAGTTACTTAATGCAGACATTTCCACAGACATCATGATTGCATTGTTACTGAGGGGATCTTCAGGTGTTTGTTACTGAAGATACTCAAAGCCAGAGTTTCCTGGCTAGAGGCTTTTTCCCCTCCGCTAAGGGTCAGACCAGTTTGGGGTCAGGAAGGAATTGTCAGACCCATATGGATTGTCAGATTTTTTGCTATCCTCTGCAGTGCAGCCCTCTGTCTGGGATCTCCTGAGCTGATCTTGACAACCATGTGTAGAAGCTGGACATTGGCTGCCATGGCTCCCCTACTTTTCCTGTCAGGTTAGGGTGTAAGGTCTATGTTGGGCCAGGGTTGATAGTAGCCTTATGTAGTTTAGGTTATGGTCTATATGGGATGGTTTGGATAAGGATGATCCTGCCTCAGGAAGGGGGTTGGATTAGATGGCGTCTAGAGGTCCCTTACAGCCCAACTTCTCTGATTCTGTGTCATGTTTTCTAAAGTCAAACATTATCCTTTACCACTGTTCATGGTATATGTGCACCACTTTGCTCTTCTCATGTCAAGGTAGTTGTTTTTATCCACCATACTTTTAATAGTAAAGGATTTGTTACAATTAAAGTACCTACTGAAAAGTGGAGTAAAGGATTAAGTAAACAAGATCACATTTTCCATGAGAGGTAGAGAGGTAGCTTGCTACCTAGTTACCTATGCTACCTAGCTTGTATTATATCATCCCCGTGAAAAGCTGTTGCTGTTGTGAATGCATCTTTTATTCATGTGTGTGCATGCACATATATAAAATCATATACCTGTGTGAGGATAAAGTAACTCAGAGTTATTTTATATAGCTGTTAATTGAAATTAAGAGTAGACCATTTATAAGACAGTTTTGTGTCAGTAATAGTACATATTGCAGGAAATCCAGTATGTTGTTCTGAGTTCAAATACATTGCAAACAGAAGAGCTACATTAAATACTCATGGTTCAGCTAGAGAGATCCTGCCTGTTTAGTTTGATCTAGCATATCAAGTTATCCCTGAATCCTTGCAGAACAGAAAACCCATGATTTTGTTGTAGCGTGGCTGTACAAATTGCTGACTGACCAGATAATGAATGTCGTGCATACTCACATCAAAGAAATGCTGAAGAATGAAAAGGATGGGAAGCGCACAGTCTGGAACAAGCATAGTCTTGGCACAGCTGGTGTGCGTGCAGCATGGGTGAGTGGTTTCTCTCAAGCTTGATTTCCAGACTAATTAGTCCAATTTCCAGTATTTGTGCATGAGGTCAACATGCTAATTTTTCAAAATTGCCTTAATTTGGTGGATGACGGCAGAGGGCACATGGAATCTTGGTGGTCTGCCAGTCAGAAGCAATCACACTATCTTAGGGTGCATCAGTTCCTTTGCTGGTTCTCTTCTGAACCTTCCAGCTAACACATTCCTGCCTATCCAAGTTTCTGACATTTCCTGTTCAGTAGCCGGATAAAGAGGAAACTCCATGTGCTTCCTTGGTTTTGAGGTGGCACAAGAAGCAGGGCAGCCAGTAAAAGCAAATGTTCAAAGCATGAGAGGATTTGGTGACCTCTCATAATGGAACTTTGTGTCATTCTGCTTGAAAGCAATCACTGTTTCTATATCTAATTAACTCTGACTAAAACCTCCCCCCCCCCAAAGGTTTAGAAGGTTGAAATCCTTTCTGCATCCCCCCCTTTTTTTTTTTTCATAGAGTGCATCTTTCTGAACTTAAACCAGTCAAAGTCATACCACTTGTGTAACATCCCAGATGCAGGACATCTTGTTGGATGCTTATTAAAACAAATTTAATACTCATAAAAAGTTCCAAGTAGGTTGACAGTCTTGAAGAGTGAAGGCCCTGGAATTATTTTGCTCTACACCCAGTGCTCTTCCTTCAGCATGTGCTGCAAAACTACTTTTTACCCCTTAACACTATATTGTTCCTAAGCTGTCATAATTTCTGACCTTTTCAGGACCAAATCCCAGTTTGTATAAATCAATGTAGCTTCTGTACTATGCTATTTTATACTAGCGGAGGCTTTGGCTTATAGGCTATGTAACCCAGGTGGTACTCAGATAGGTACCCCCTCTTCAAATGAAGGGATGTTAGCAGATGCAGGTGTGCTGTGGGAGGCGTAGCTACTTAGCTGTGCGCAGCTACCCTCTTCTCCCTACAAAGTAGAACCAGGACACTTGGTGAACCTTTACTATGTACAGTTTAATATAATATAAAAGTGACACCTAACTTATACATATATACATGAAATACATGAACTAGGTGCAATATATATATTGCAAATACACACTATTAGCCCTGTACCCATGCTTAGGCCGGTCCTCTGGGGCCCTCTGGGGTAGACTGCAGGCCCCCCACCTCCCCACTCAGTACCCTCCAGGCTTGAGGGGAGGGGCCCTTAAGGATAACACAGGGATTGGTTTAGGAAATGAATAATAATAGGACTGGCAGTGTCAAGTTACTGATCAAACATTTATAACAGGGGTTTCATCAAACATTTTACATTCTTGTACAATAACGGTGCAAGGTTCACAAACAATAAGGCACAGGGTTTACAAATAATAGGGTTTAGCGTTTACCAACAGTAAGGTGCAGGATCTTAGAGAAAGGGAAAGGAGCAACTTACTGCACTGGTGCAACCACTGTGTCCCTGGAAAAAACAACCGGGGGTGGTGGGGTGGAGGGGAGAGAGAGAGAGAGAGGAAGAATAACCCGATACCCCAGCAGGCACCCTTTTAACCCTGCTTAAATTATCCTGTTGGCCAGGCCTCAATCCAGCAACCCCCCTTTCCCTCTGGGGCTTCCCCCCCAGCTGCTTGACACAGAGGGGAGGGCCCTCCTCCCCTGTGGGAATCCCCTTCCCAGACAACTCACAACTCCCCTAGGACCCTATGAGGCTGTACTCATTTCCCGGGATGAAACATCTCCCCCATCTGCAGGGCGGCCCTCAGGTGCTTCACAGGTTCTCCTGGCCTGTCAGCCTGATCCCAGCCCTGTGCACCCTCCTGTGCACCAATGGCCCCTCCCAGCTCTGTGCACCATCCAGCACACCATTGCCTCTGCCTTGTGCAAGGGGTTAGGGATCTGCACTGCCTTGTGCAGCACCCAAGGTCCCGGTCTGCTCCCCAACCCTCCATGCACCAGCCTGTGCACTGGCTCCATGCTCCTTTCACAGCAGGGCTGGGGGTGCAGCTGCTTGCTGCACCCTATCCAACAAGGTGTTTTCCGAGCAATTCTGGGGCAACTGCTCCATCCCGCCAGTTAGCTCAGCCAGCTCTTCACAGCCCTCTTTGCTATCCTCTATTGAAGCCACCTGTGTGCTGGGCATGCTGCCTTTTTATTCCCTCTAGAGGCTCCACCCCCAGATTGAGAATGGACCAATTAGGGAGAGGCGGAGTTAGTCCCCTCTCTGGTCCATCATTTCGCTTTGGCCCTGGGTAGGGGCAGGACAAGCCTCTCCCTTTCCGTCACCTGATTCGTAGGGAGGGAAAATGCCTCATCAATCACTTTGAGCCCCTCTGAACTGGCATACCAGGTTGCCACCAGCAAGCCCACCACAGCTAGATACAAACATTAAAAAGCCTGAGGCAGAATTGATCTAAGTTATGTGGTTTTCTCTAAGAGGCTTAGTTTAGATCAGTGGCAAACAGAACAAATGTTCACCCTTTGGTGGGGAGAGGAGGGTAGAAAATCTTAGACTGGGTCCCACCATTTTTAAACCAATCTATATGGGCTAAACTGCAGTTCTGTTATGGGTATAGACCAGTTTCCGATCACTTATATCGCTAAAAGTATAATGTCTATACCTGGCCATAGAAACTAGGTTTGGGGCCTATCTTTCTATAGCGGCCTGAAAAAATATGACATTCTTAATCTGTTAAACAGTTAGCACTAAATGTGCTCACATGGAGCCATTATTCCCCTCTAGACAGTTACTCAGAAGACATCTTATGTTTGCAGGGGATATGTTCACTGCAGTTAGTCTGGGCTGGACTAGCAGGAGTGGAGCATCTCTATTGCAAAGATAGACGCAAGCTAGATCCCTGAAACTGTATCCACAATGATTCTAGCCTGTAGGCTGGAATGGAGGACTATCCCAGGGTCATCAAACAACTTAGAGTGGCTTTTTTAATGTTTCTATTAATTCATTTCCACGGTACGTACCTATGCATATTTTCTTCCGTGTGCACACACTCTATTTGATATTGCTGACTGTATAACAATATGAGAACAATACACTATGTAAATAACTTCCAAGAAGAATTACTCATTGTTCGCTCAGATGGTTCTGAAAGCAAAAGAAAACAGCATATGGTAGCAAGAACATTTTAATGGGAATGTCATTAACAACTGGTTTGCCGATCACAAATTGACTGACCTCTTCTCTGGTTCTTAATGTCTTTCCTGAGTAACCACACACACACACACGCACACACACACACACACACACACACACGGTTATCAGCCAGGAAAGACTTTAAGAATCAGAGAAGGGGTCTGGGGGGGTGTGGGGGGTGTATACACATACATACACATGCACACACACACACACAGTTCCCTATATTTTAGGCCTTGCTGGTACTGAAAATGACTTTTCTCAAAGGCTAGTGTAACATCTGGCAATACAGGAAGGTTTTTAAGTGATATGAAAAAGCAGCAGAAATAGAGCAGAATGACAGAGGCAGGGCCAGATTAATGTATAGGCAAACTAGACACGTGCCTGGGGCTCTGAGCTGCAGGGGGGTCCAGTGCTTCCCTTTGCAGCGGCAGCACAAAAGGCCCCATCCACCTCCCTTCCCTTCCCTTCCCTTCCCCTCCCCTCCCCTCTGCCAGTTTTACTGCCACTGTGGTTGCTTCTAGTTGTGGCTTCAAACCCTGCTCCCCATAGGTGGCAGTGCCCAGGTGCATTAGGGGTCTCAACCAGCCCGGGGCCCATGAGTTTGTTTGCCTAGAGCCCACTAAGGAGTTAACCTGGCTGTGGACAGAGGGATAAAATACTGAGCCAGTCTAGTTTAACTTACAGTTCAGAGGAAGATATGAGGTATACAGAGTACAATGGGGTGACATTCTGAGAGCACTGGACAATTTATAATACCCTGTCCTTTTTATTTTAGCCTGCAATTTCACAGCAAAGTAAATGGGTTATTAGGCTAGGTTCAAATGAAATCTAGCCAAAAACTATATCCTCAGCCATACTTGCTAGCCTGGTTTAAAAGCATCCATGAGCCTGAGTGAATTCTTCTATGAGGAAGAAGAGAAAGAAGCAGTATCGAGGTTTAAAGTCAAGCTAGCTCTGCAGTGAAGACATATGGCTAGGGACAAGAGCCTGAGCCTGAATTGATTCAATCTTTGCAGGTTAGTCTAATCTGGCTATGATAAATCAGTTTTGTAATCAGACACCCCACAAATACAGGCACATGCCTGCAGTGGCTCAGGCTATAAGCCAGAGGATGCTAGAGCTCTCCCTTCCCTTGCACAGAGCTGAGGGGAGTGTGGCCAGGCCCCAGCAGGACACTCACATTATTTCTCCCCCTGAATTGATTCAATCTTTGCAGGTTAGTCTAATCTGGCTATGATAAATCAGTTTTGTAATCAGACACCCCACAAATACAGGCACATGCCTGCAGTGGCTCAGGCTATAAGCCAGAGGATGCTAGAGCTCTCCCTTCCCTTGCACAGAGCTGAGGGGAGTGTGGCCAGGCCCCAGCAGGACACTCACATTATTTCTCCCCCTCCCCCTGCCTAGGTGGGGGTGTGGCCAGGCCCCAGCAGGACCCTCTGATTATTTCTCCCCCCCCCCCTGCCGCACCTAAGCAGCCCAGCAGGGAATGTTTATCACCCCTACTCAGTGTTTATCAACCCATTAAGAAAACAAAGCCCCTCTCCATTAACTAATGGAGCTCTTCTTAAACAGCTCTTCCAAGAAAGGACATTAAGCTACCTGTTGATTAGTTCCAAAAAGCCTGTCTGCCTGTCGTCTCCCATAGCACGGACCATAGCCAGCATGTGGTCTGCTAGCTAATGCTGAGGGGTCTGTGTAAGGTGGAGGGGAGGGGGGGAATAATCCCTGTTTAGACAGGCAGACTCTCTGTGCCTGCAAGTCTTTGCTGGAGCTCTAGCCAGGGAGCAGGGGGAAGGAGCCAGCCCTGCTGTGGAGCAGAGTGTCCCACCCAGCCCAGAGAGCATGCTGGGGGTATCTGTCTTATTTTAAACTAGCCAGGGGTCTGGGACAGACATAGCATAAACCAGTTTGTTACAGGTTTAAACCAGTTTCTGAACACTTAAACTGGTTTATGTGTAATGTCTGTCCCTAGCCAGTCTGAGTATAAAAAAGGATCATGCAAGGCTGGCCAATAGTTATGCACACCCAAAAAGACTGGTTGAAATGGATTTTGGGCAAGACCTTAACATATTTTTCATCTATTTGTGATTGGAGGATAGCACTGAGAGGGAGATTAAATAATGTAATGGTTAGTTCCTACTTCAGGTGGCACTTTTTCTTTTCTTTCTTCCCTGTGGGAAGCTGCTGTTAGCTAGAGCCAGAGATGTAATGATGCAGCCAGGCACTTAAGGCAGCTGCCTTCATGCACTGCCTTTTTTTTTTTTTTCTCCCCTCTCCCCCAGAGTTGGTGCCTGGGATGACTGTCCCAATTGCCCTGCCTAATTATGCCACTTGCTAGAACACCTTTTGTAAGCTGGCTGTACTGATTCAAAAGCCATAAGCTATCTCTGATTCCATGATAACCTCTTAGGTTAAGTGATTCATCCTATATTCTGTTTATCCATGGCTTCTAAAACTCTGGGGCAGAGTATTTCTAGCTCCCTACACTGGAATAGTGTAAATAGGAAGGAATGTGCATGGTTTATGGGTTACAGCAGAGAACTGGGTTTCAAGAAATCTCAGTTCTGTTTCCAGTTTTCTACTCTCTCACCATCTTCCTTTAGGCAAGTTGAATCCTTTCTATTCATTAGTTTTTAAATGAAGATAAAATTTGTGAGGTTCAGTTTACAAGCAATAATTACATATTTTAGATCTTCTAGTAGAAGGTGCTCTGTAAAGTGCAAAGTATTTAACTTTGGAGTGAATTCTTAATGGACTAGAGTACTGAGAAATGTGAAGTGGCTTCTGTATGGTTTTTGTTTTGCTTATAAATATGCTTTTATTGGGCTAAGGTTTTCATATCTCCTTGGCTTCACCTTTTTCTATTGGTTTCTGCTTGCTTCCTTTCACAAATGGATTTTTCAGCTTTTGATCTCTCTTTATTATGGCTCAGGAATGCTTCACCATTTATCTATTAAAAACAATCTCTATTGTATATGGAATGCTAATAACAGCATCTTTTTAAGAGTGTGTCTGCACTAAGGAGTCCCTTTACCAGCAATAATGAAGCTGCACTGGTAACATACAGGAACACAAGACTAGAAGGAGCCTTCTAAGTCGTCAGTTCCAGGCCCCTGCAGACACAGGCAACTGAGTGAAAAAAGCATTAGTTCAAATGGGTCTACAAGAACATCCACCCCTACAAACCACAACCACAAAATAAGAAACAAGAAGAAGAACCTTGACAAAGAACCTTGCCTGCCTTAACAAACTCAGGCTCTCAGTACCAAAAACCACCCCATCAAAACCTACAGTGTGCCATAAACAGATACTAGGAGAAGCAAGCGTTCCACCAATTCCTTGGTGCAATACAATAGCAATAAGTTAGATAAATATGATGTGTCAGGGTGATCCTAGAAAGTGGACCATACCCATATTATGGAGAAAGGCAAAGTGCACCAAAGTCTTTGCCAGTTTAACCTGGATCAAAATTCCTTCCTGACCCCAAATCTGGATAGCCTTTTAACCCACAGGGCATGAGAAAGAACCCTATAACCAAGAATCCGAGTTGTTTTTCAATATCATTTGGAGCACTGGAACACCCCAGGCAAATTCCTGCCTCTAGTAATGGCCAATGTTTGACACTTCTGAAGATGGTGTACAGCAGAAGCCAAGTAATGTGTTCATTAGTGACACATGCACATGCACATTCCTTCCTATTTATACTGAACAGCAGAAGCCAAGTAATAGGGGGAAAATGTCTCCCTATCCTTTGAAAGTGACTAGTAAAATCCCCGAAGCATGTATAACCCAGGTGGTACTCCAAAAGGTACCCCCTCTCCAATTGAAGGGATCAAAGCAGGTGCACAAGCGCTGTGGGAGGTGTAGGGACTCTCCTCCCCCTATAGAGCAGAGCCAGACCACCACTGGGGACTTAACCATATACCTTTTAATGAGGGAACAATACTGGGAACATAACAGGCATAATCAGGGGGTATAGTGGACACCACAATGCCCCAAGGGGCAGGATTCAACAAAGGTTAGACACTTACAGTCATTGACAAAAGACAGGGTTAACAAAATATAAAACAAAAACAGTAGAGCAAACGATACCAGTTGGGGAAATATAAAAAAAGGCACAAAATACAAAATGTCAAAGGACAAAGAAATATAGGGCCTAGGTACCTGGTAGGGGAGAAAGGGGGAAAACACAATGGCCCCTTTCCACTGCAAGAGGAACTTCTCCTTGTTAGGTCACTCACTCCAAGTTACTAAAGCTGGGACTTGAACTGGGATCTCCCACATCATAGGCAGAAACACTGCCACACAGCCACCAGTGCTGGTACTGTTCTGAGCTGCTAGGGCTCTTGACCTGCCTGGAGCCCCAGCCTCACGTCGAGATGCCTGGACTCTGATTGGAGGAGCTGGAAGCTGAGCTGGGAACCCCTCAGGTCACTGCTCAGATCCTTGCTGAAGCAGAGAAGCCTCTCCTGCTGGCCACAGCCTCTTGTAGGGGATCCTGGAGTCCAGCAGGAAGCCTCTCCTGCTGGCTACATGCCGTGCTGCTGAGGGTCCAACTACTGCCTACAGGTCCTGCTCCTTCAGGCTCTTCTGGGGCAACTGCTTCCACCCTGCTAGCCCAGCTTTTGCCAGCTCTTTGAAGCTCCTTCCTCGTGGTCCCTCACTGGTCTCTTTCCTGAGTCAGCCATGCTGCCCCTTTTATCCCTCTCCAGGTGACCCAAGGGGCCAATCAGGGGACATGGGGGGTGAGTCTCTGGGGCCTGATTGGTGAGGAAAGGGAATCCCAAGTCCTCCAATCATCTTTTGCCCTTTCAAAACCCCTGGGCTAGGTCACTGCCAGCCAGCCCGTCACACATAATAATAATAATATAATAGTACAGGGTGTTAAACATATGGCCCGTGGGCTGGATGCAGCCCACAGCTTTGATGGAGGACCTTCCTACACCAGCAGCTAAGTGCCTGAGCAAGACCCACAGTGTCATGGGAAGAAGCCCAGCATTATGGACATTTGGCTGCTGCCATAGGAACAAGCTGCGGTGCTGGGCAGCTTCCTGTGGTGCATTTGGTGCTCCAGCTTTGGCCTGGGTATTTGGCAGCCACACTGGCAAGAGCCGTGGCACTGGAGCCCCGGCAGCACCACAGCTTCTCGCTGCAGTGAAAGCCAGCATCATCACAGGAAGAAGCCTGTCATCGCTGGTGCCTGGCTGCAGATGCCTGTTCAAAAGCTTTTCTGGTGCAAGAAATTAAAGACATTATACTGATTCAGCATAGATTTCTAAGCAGCCTCTTTGGCTAGGGACAGAAGTTGCACATAAACTGGTTTACGTGATCAGAAATGTGGTTCAAACCTGTAACAGAACATAAGGTCAGTGCACATAAACTACTTTCAAAATTGCTGAAACTGGTTTAAGATAAACCTGGTTGAATTTAATATCAGACTTAACTGATTTGGGTCAAACCAGTTTATGAAGTGTCTGTCCCAGACCCCTTCCTGATTTAAATCAAACCAGAGTTCCCAGCATTCCCAGATGCTTTGCAGTCCTGGGCTGGGATGGGCTGTCTGTTGTACCAGAACAGGGTTACCCCCCTCCCTCCCACCCACCCAGCCAGAGCACTATCACTGCTCCGGCTGGCTGAGGGACTGCAGTGGCTGCTAGGCTCTCCTCCCTCCCCCCCCGCCCCTGCTGGCTGCTCAAGCAAGGATCCCCCCTCCTGCCCCTCTCCCATGTCAGGGACCCCAGCACAGGGACCTGGCATCTGGCCATACCCCTCCCCACCCCACCATGCTAGCTACTGTTAAGAGGTGTCTGTGTGGGTATCAAATTTCACTGGAACAAAGGGCAGACAGCTAGCAGCTTGCAAATGCAAATGAACCCTGCACATAAGAAGAGCTTGAAACTAATGAGAGACATGTTTTATTTTGTAGGGGTTGATGGGCTGATAAACTTTGTTCTGACAAGCAAGCCTGCTGGCTACAATCTGTCAGTCTTCTAGAGGGGACAGAGAAAGGTGTTAGAAATTACCTGGTTTGCAGACAATCTAAAGAAGCAGAGAGAGGGAGATTAAAAAGCTCAGTATCATCAGTAGATGCAGGGTTTAGCAATACTCCCACCCCTTGAGCAGTGAGGAAAAGCCTGGAATAGTAGAGGCAGGGCAGGGATTTACACTCCTCCCTAATCACAGCATCCTGCCAGGGCCTGGCCACCCCACCAGCTGAGCACTGTAGAAAGGAAGGGAAAGCTGCTCTAGCATCCCCCGGCTTCTAGCCGGAGCCACTGCAGGCATGTGTCTGTATGTTTGAAATGAAAAGGGAATGTCTATCCACCTCCAAATTGGTTCAAGCTTTACAGGTTAGACTAACCTGCAAAGATTGAATCAACCTGCAAGGATTGAATCAATTCAGGCTCAGGCTTTTTTGAATGTCTGTCCGTAGCCTTTAAGGCCACCACTTGCCATTTTTCCTAGCAGCAGCCTTCTTGGGTAATATTCTTGGGTTCATATGGCCAAACAGGAAATGGGAAAAATCTCTTTTAGATGTTCAGGTTCCTGGGTGGCTTATTATATCAGACGGGTGATGAACAGAGATCCTGGTTTTCCATGATTAAAAAAAAAATAAAATTGCCAGCTTTTGGATTTAAAAAAGTAACCTAAAATCCACATTTTTCTGTGATTTAAAAAATATATATATAAGTGCTGTTTCATTTTAAATCACAGAAAAATGTGGATTTTAGGTTACTTTTTTAAATCTGAAAGCTGGCGATTTTAAAATTTTTTTATTTATCAGAGAAATCCAGGATCCCTGGTGGTGAAGCAATATAAAAAGCATAGTGGGGAAACAGCAAATCTCATTTTTTTCCCCTTAAATGCCAACTCTTCTCACTGAAGTTTGCTATTAACAGTGATTTCTGAGTGTGTGGAAGACAGCTGGCGTGTTACTGACCATGTCCTTTGAAAGATTCATTTAAGTAGCTGGTCAGAATGAATGACATAACCATAGTTCTCATCCTCTCTCAGGTAGGTTCAGGGTTAAATTTAACCCTGCTGTAAACAGGTGCAGTTCCAGTGACTTCAGTGGAACTGTACCCATTCATGTCTGAGTACAGTTTTGATCACTGGTTTTCAACTTAACAATGAGGATATTAAATGCTAGCTTATGCAGCTAATGTCTAATCTCCTATCTCTCAGTGCTTTGAACATATTTCAAGTGGTTGTTTCCAAAGCAAAACACTGAAAGGATCATTTTTAATCCCAGAGTTTAAAAAGGAACCATTGCTTCTGAGGAAAAAACATAATGGGCTAGATTCTGCTCTCTGTTAGTGCAATAGCAGCTGCACCAGTGTAACCAAGAGTAGACTGTGACATCATTATAATCAAATCATAGTTTGTTTGGTCTTTTTGTGCAAAATGTTTATTAGTTTTCACTTTATTTTCTGTTTTGATAAAGTCATAGATACAAGGTTATATCCATTTAGTCCTGAGAACCCAGCTTGGACTATTCCAATTAAGCCAGAATATCCAGACGTGAATGAACCATTCATTAACTTCAACAGATGTTCACATTGGTCCAGCTCATTCAAGACAAGTTCCATAGGATGTTTTGTATTGCATATGGGTTTGTTTTCCTTTTGCATTAGCACAGTTGGTAGAGCTGTTGAAAGGACTGCACTGATCATTTTGACAGGCTTGAGAAATTTTGTATATTGGTTTGAGATTTTTGGCTTCTGGCCTTGCTTCATTGCTCTTTACATATCAAAGGTACGTTACTACTGTATTTTTTCACATACCACATGCATCCGTCACCCAGAAAATTAGTATTCCAAAATTGAGCTGTATGTTTTGAATAAGGAAGCTGATTTCTTTTTCTGCCCAGAATAAAAGTGCACCCCACTTGATTACCTCTCCGCCTGAAGTTTAAAACCAATGTCCTGGCAGCAGTGGCATTTTTGTTTAAGCAGCTGAAAGTCAGTTGAATTAGTGGCTCATTGCTTTTTGTTTCACAGGTGTTAACAAGTGTCTTCTTTTAATGGTCTTGATGTTCCACTAATCAAGCAAAATTTCCTTTGGGAAATGTTTCTGTATGCAAGCTTACCCTGGTCTATCTTCTGTTTCACAGCCCTATAGACTTTTTAGCTCTTTTCAAATTCATAAATCTGACCATGGAGACCAGTATCAGCAACATCTACAGTTTCAGCTTCTGGCTGAGCAGGAAGGGAAGGTTTATTGACCTGAAGATTAAGCTCTGACCTTGCTCTATGCAGCAGCACAATAGACAAATCTTTTTTTCTTCATTCTGCCTTTCCAGAAACAAGGCGAGCCTCTTAATTGGAGTCGCCCGTTCAGGAAGGAGGGCGGTCTGTTTAAGTGGGGGGGGGGGAATAGGGGGGTAGGGGTGTAGTATGCAAAAAAATATGGTATTTTGAGGAGCAGCACTATGAGATTTGAGTACTATTGCATTTACTTTATTGAAGATTTTAATATACCAAACAAATGCCTCCAGTCAAGTAGTTATTTTACTCATCAATACTGTTTGTATTTGCAAAATAGTGCTCTAAAATTGGCCATGCTGCAAGTATCATCATCTCCCATGTTATCTTTGTGGAGAAAATGTTACGTAGGTCCCTGGCAAACAATTTATATTTTTGGGTGGTCTTAAACAGGACTTACGTGGTGCTGGATCTCTCTCTGTCCCAGAAAAACCACTGAAGACCGCCACCAACGAAATGCCGCAGGATCCAACCCATCAGCTGTAGGTTGCCAGATTCTGTCTTACACCCATGAATTCTATTATACTGTCTCTGATAGTGACCTACAGCAGCTGCTTAAAAAAAAAAAGGAACATATTGAACACAAATAATGTTTCTCCCGAACCCATAATAGTTAGATTTTGACGTATGTTGTGAAGCTTGAGGGTTTATATTCCTCCACAAACTTCAGTGGACTTTTTAAAATGTTTTCTTTGGATGATCTTGTTATCCATAAAAATGCCCAGCCTTCTTTTGAACTCTGCTAGTCTTGACTTAAGTAATATTTTGTGGCAAGTGTCCCATATGCTGTGGTTGTGTTAATCTGGCGCATGCAAACACCAGCTCCACACAAGCAGTTTGGAAGCAACGTTGGGTGAGGGGAGTCAGCTATGGCAGCCCTATACAATGTAAGGACATTTTTGTTAAATAGAATTACTTAGTCCAGTAGTTCAAAGGGAATCAGACTAGTGCTTGCAAGAATGGGAACATTTCTTTTTAATGAAAGCATGTCTTGTAAGGTATATTAAGACTGGGAGAACAGGAACTAGACAATTTTAGATCAGAGACAGATGGTGACAAATATCAGAAGGGTAAAATATTAAAGCTGTCCCTCTTGTGTTGTATTTGTCTAGTAAAAATACCTAACTTGCAGCAGTTGTTGTACATCATGCAGTTCATTTGAGAAAAGGTCCTTGCTTGATTTCAGTTTACCAAGCCTCTCAATCTTTCTTTCTAAAGGAGAATATTCAGTGTATTGGAATCCATATTGTATACATACAGGACTTGAGACTGAAACTGTATTACATATTAATGTTCTAGGAACTGAGGTCCTGTACCAAGTGAAATCAGCCTGTGGCATAAGTAATCTGTAAAGTTGACCAGTACAAATAATAAAATTATTATGCACTTTTATCCCAAAGCTTTTTACAGCTGTTAGGTCTGATTCTCTTTGTATAGTCAACTAAATCACTATAAAGTGAGTATCAAATGCTACTAAATGATAATGGCACTATTTTACACCTTCTTCATGTTTGTTGGTGTGAATTACAATGCAAAGTGCAGAGCACTAGATAACTAATATATTCAGAAGCTTATATTGGCTAATGTGCTAATTAACTAATATGTTCAAAAGCTATATTAAATTAACATTATTTTTCTGACACCAAAAC
>NW_005842456.1:557324-586733 GCF_000455745.1 Alligator sinensis | reverse complement strand
AGCTGCAGAAGCCCAGTAGGCTGTGGGCAGGACAGGACAAAGGAAGCCTCACCAAAACCTCACAGAACTTGCCCATATCCTTAGGGATACTGGAGCACATGTGGCATTCCCCCATTCCTCTAGCATGTGGTCCTTTCTTTCTTACTGTCTAGTTAATATCCTCCTAAACGTAAACCCACTAAAAATACTTAAATGAAAAATACTAAAAAGGTGGTCCTACTGTTTTTGTAGCCTTCACGTGTCATAGGATCCCCGTTCTCAGTTAGCTTTTAAATATTACCTTAATAAATATATTATTCAGGCACATACATTTGTTTATATGTATAGACATCTCTGACAACTGAAATGAATCCACCTCTGGGATAGATCATATCAACTGCTTAAAAATGCAGAGAAGCAAGATACATGTACTATGGCCTACATGAGAAGAATATATTTCCACTGTATAAATCCCTCTACACTTTGATAATCACTCAACTTTAGTGTAATTACACTGAACTAACCAGACTGACAGAATGCCACAGCAGTTTTACTAGCCACAAATGATCAGGGTATTAATTTCATCTTTAATTTTGAAACCCATTATGTCAGCAGCATGGCATAATCTTATATAATTTTGGGAAACAGGAATTACTTCCTGAATTGCCAGCTGCAATAGCTGGGGGAATCTGCAAACAATTTATACATTTTTCAGTGACAAATTTAATTTTGATTTTGATGCTACTCTGCCTTCACATATGCCTTCTGCAATTTTTTAGATGAAATCCCAAGTGGAGTTGACAGTATTACAAATGTTAATTATAACAGTTTAAGTCAGCTGTCCCAGACAGTTTACACCCCAGGATACTTAAGGAGCTGGCAAGCATCATAGCTCAGCCACTGGCATAGATCTTCAAGAACTCAGATGAAGTGCCAGAAGACTGGAAGAAGTCCAACGTGTTGCCTATCTTCAAGAAAGGGAGGAAAGTAGATCCGGGGAACTACAAGCCTATCAGCCTGACCTCTATCCCGGTGAAGATCTTGGAAAAAATTATCAAAGAGACCATTCTTGACAAACTGGCTGATGGCAACGTCCTGAGGGATAGCCAACATGGGTTTGTTGCGGGTAGGTCTTGCCTGACCGATCTCATCTCCTTCTATGACCAGGTGACATATTACCTGGACAAGGGAGAAGAGATTGACATTCTATATCTTGATTTTTAGAAAAGCCTTCAATCTGGTGTCCCATGATCATCTTATGGAAAAAATGGCCAACTGCAGCCTCGGCTACATCATAGTCTGATGGCTGGGGAATTGGCTCTGAGGTTGGACCCAGAGAGTGGTAGTCAATGTAAGTAAATCATTGTAGAGCGCCGTGACCAATGGGGTCCCCCAAGGCTCCATCCTTGGGCCTATACTGTTAACATCTTTATTAATGATGTGGACATTGGTATCAGAAGCGGACTGGCCAAGTTCACTGATGACACCAAACTTTGGGATAAAGCGTCCACATCTGAGGACAGGATAGTGATCCAGGCTGACCTGGACAGGCTCAGAAAATGGGTAGATGAAAACATGCAGCACACTTATAGGCTCAGCAGTGCTACGCTTGCTAGCACCATGGCTGAAAGGGACTTGGGGGTCATGATTGACCACAAGATGAGCCACCAATGCGATGTCGCAGCTGGTAAAGTGAGCAAAACTCTGGCTTGCATCTGTAGATGCTTCTCAAGCAAATCCCAGGATGTCATCTTCCCGCTGTACTTGGCCTTGGTGAAGCAGCAGCTGGAGTACTGTATCCAGTTCTGGGCTCCACAATTTAAAAAGGATGTGGAGAAGCTTGAGAGAGTCCAGAGGAGAGCCACACACATGATCAAAGGGCAAGAGAATAGGCCTTATAAAGAAAGGCTGACAGCCATAGGACTCTTCAACCTGGAAAAGCGCAGGCTCAGGGGTGACCTGGCAGTCTATAAGTACATAAGGGGTGTACATCAGGATCTGGGGGAATGCCTGTTCACCAGAGCACCCCAAGGGATGACAAGGTCAAATGGTCACAAACTCCTGCAAGACTGTTTCAGGCTGGACATAAGGAAGAACTTCTTTACTGTCCAAGCCCCCAAGACCTGGAATAGACTCCCTTCAGAGGTGGTGCAAGCACCTGGACTCCTTTAAGAGATGTTTGGATGTTTATCTTGCTGGGATCCTTTGACCCCAGCTGACTTCCTGCCCCTGGGTCAGGGGGATGGACTCGATGATCTTCCAAGGTCCCTTCTAGCCCTAATATCTATGTAATCAACAAACAGTGCTAACAATCCAGGCCATCAAAACATGGTATATTTCTGTTCAAATGGAAACACCTTTAAACAAGGAGGTAGCTAACCAGGAAAGCTGGTATGCCCAAGTATCACCAGCTTTCCTGGTTCACTGGAATGGTGCTTTCCTGCTTGGTGGAATGGAAGCGGAAAGGGAGTCCTAGTGGACTCCAAGATGAACATGAGTCGGCAATGTGACGAAGCCATCAGAAAAGCAGGGGGTCGGACTCGATGATCTATTGAGGTCCCTTCCGACCCTAGCATCTATGAATCTATAAGTAGATAAACAATGGGTTATCTGATAAAGACTGAATGTTTGAGCCTGATCCAGGCTTGCTTGAGAAGGTAGGCTGAAACTTCCATAGAAATAAGATTCTCATCAGCCATTTTAGAAGACCAGAAGCAGAAAAGACCTTGTGGCTGCCTATAAGTTCATCACGGGGGCACAGAAGGGAATTGGTGAGGATCCAGGCCATCAAAACATGGTATATTTCTGTTCAAATGGAAACACCTTTAAACAAGGAGGTAGCTAACCAGGAAAGCTGGTATGCCCAAGTATCACCAGCTTTCCTGGTTCACTGGAATGGTGCTTTCCTGCTTGGTGGAATGGAAGCGGAAAGGGAGTCCTAGTGGACTCCAAGATGAACATGAGTCGGCAATGTGACGAAGCCATCAGAAAAGCAGGGGGTCGGACTCGATGATCTATTGAGGTCCCTTCCGACCCTAACATCTATGAATCTATGAATCTATAAAACAAGGCAGTGCAATAGGATCTTGGACACTTTACAGATTGGTGACTTAAGCCATTTAAGATTATAAAAAACAGGGAAAGCGCATGAAGTATTCTAATCAATATTGTTTGTGACTTCATGTTCCTGTTAATCACAGGAGTCTGTAAAGGGTTTGTTGTTAAAGAACTGAACTGGAAAGTAAAACAGTGAAGCAGATAAAGCGGCCTCAGGTACACAGCTTCAAAGGAGTTAAGATCCTCTAGAAGCTAGCCTGCACAGAAAGAAGAAATGTTTGGGGTGAGTTAGATGAAGCTGACCAGTGTGTGTCAGTGACAAAGTTGATGGGTTAGGAAGACTAGCCTAAAGTCAGAGAAAGCAGGCTCTAATCAGAACAGGATATTTCACCCAACTCGGACATGGGGAATAAGACAGACCTGCTTGATCTATGGACCGAGAAGAAAGGTAAGGAAATAATGTGTGTAAGACATTTCTTTTTCACCCAAAGGTATAAATCATACAAGACCAGGGTATAAAACAGAGTGCTTTGCTCTAAAAACATTGCTTCTGAGTTTCACTGATTGGTTTTTGAATTAGGCTCCCAACAGGAAACCTTAGAAGGATCAAACATAAAATGGACCTGCTGAAGTAGCAGCTACAGGGAACTGTGTAGTTCTCAATTCCAGTCTACAAGTGTGAATTGTGGAATTCCATCAGAGGGAGAGGGGAGGTTGGAGGCCTCCCTACTGAATAGGGGAGGAGGATGTTTTTTCTCCAGATGTATTAATATAGTGCTTAACATGTTGTCTTATCTTCGGGACCAGGCCACTTTATTTATTCCTAATAAAAATACAGCAAGAACAGCAACTTTGTAGTAACCTACCCTTATGCTTCAAATCTGATGTAGGGCCAGATTGGGCTGCTATTCCTTTGACTGTACAATGTACTCACTGTAGAAGGAGCTCATTGTATTAAAGGATGGCAAAAGCTGACCAGAGAAGGATCATGTTTATATTCTATTTTTTATCTTCTCCCTACTCTTTCTAGTAAAGCATCTTACAAAGGTGCAATCTATAATAACTGACTTCACCCAGTGAATATATGGTCCTGTTTGTTAGGAGGAAAAAAATGCTTCCACTTTATAAAGTAGAAATTGTCAGTTGAGACCTCCAGATACACTCAGCATAGTTCAGGTTTAGGTAATTTATACTTTAAAGTATTATCTTTACTTTTAAATATTGGTTCATAAATAATAATAGGGGAATCCAGAGGTAAAGGTAAATAAAATAGATGAATGAGAGAGGCTTAATATAACCAGGCACACAGGAAATGAGCCTAATCTGTCCTTGATATAAATGTTCAGCTCTTGGTAACATCAGTAGGAATTTTGTGTATGTAATATGATATAGGAATGGGACAGTAAATATCCAAGTTTACATATCCTAGACAAGAATTAGTATTGTACATGTTAAGTCTCTTTCCTGCCTTCTCTTTGACTAGAAAGTATCTCTGTGGTCAACCACACTGGGCCCATGGCTTGCCCAGTTACAAGCATTGCTTAATATAGCAAAGTTCTATCCATTATGCTTTCAGTACACACTCTTGGCATATGTATACCTATGGTCAGATATGTTCTACTAAGGTAGGAGTGTTTAGTGCTTTGATGAAAGAAGTCAAGGTAGATTTGCACCTTATAGCCTAACTAAATCAAAGATACACACCATACGTTTTGTGTGCCTGAGATCACTTTGTAAAATGGATTAAGGTTAGAGGGGAGAGCAACAAGGGTGATGTTGTAGTGGGTATCTGCTATAGACCACCAGACCAGGAGGAATTGGTGGATGAGGCTTTCTTAAAACAGCTAGGATAAGTTTCCCGATCACAAGCCGTGGTTATCATGGGGGACTTCAATCACCCTGACACCTGCTGGGAGGGCAACACAGCAGAGTGCAGACAGTCCAAGAAGTTTTTGGAGAGTGTTGGGGACAACTTCCTGGTGCAAGTGCTAGAGCAGCCAACTAGGGGTCATGTTTTTCTTGACCTGCTGCTCACAAACAAAGATGAATTGGTGGGGAATGTAGTAGTGGATGGCAACTTGGGCAGCAGTGACCACAAGATGATTGAGTTCAGGATCCTGAGGAAAGAAAGGATAGAGAACAACAGAGTAAGGACCCTGGACTTCAGAAAAGCAGACTTCAGTTCACTCAGGAAACTGATGGGCAGGATCTGGGAGGCCTAGGAAGCCAATCTGAAGGGGAGAGGAGTCCAGAAGAGCTGGATGTACTTTGAAGAAATCTTACTGAGAGTGAGGAACAAACCATCCTGGTGTGCAAGAAGACTAGCAAGTATGGCAGAAGACCAGCTTTGCTTAGCAGTGAACTCTTCAGTAAACTAAATTACAAAAAGGAAGCTTATAAGAAATAGAAACTTGGACAAATAACAAGGGAAGAATATAAGAGCATTGCTCAGGCATGCAGGGATGAATTCAGGAAAGCCAAAACGCAATTGGAATTGCAGCTAGCAAAGAACATGAAGGTTAACAATAAGGGTTTCTACAAGTATGTCGGTAGCAAGAGGAAGACCAGGGAAAGTGTGAGTCCCTTACTGAATAGGGGAGGCAACCTTGTGACAGAGGATGCAGAAAGGGCTGATACTGCCTCATACTTCACAGGCAAGGTCCACTCCCAGACTACTGCATTTGGGCAGCACAGTTTAAGGAGGAGGTGAGCAGCCAGGTGTGGTGAAAGAACAGGTTAGGGACTATTTAGAAAAGCCAGATATGTACAAGTCCATGGGACCAGATGGGATGCACCCAAGGGTGCTGAGGGAGTTGGCTGATGTGATTGCAGAGTCACTGGCCATCATCTTTGAGAACTCATGGCAATCAGGAGAGGTCCCAGATGGATGGAAAAGGGCAAACAGAGTGCCCATATTTAAGAAAGGGAAGAAGGAAGATCCAGGGAACTACAGAGAAGTCAGCTTCATCTCAGTCCCTGGAAAAATCATGGAGCTGGTCCTCAAGAAATCCATTTCTAAGCACTTGGAGGAGAAGAAGGTGATTAAGAACAGTCAGCATGGATTCACCAAAGGCAAGTCATGCTTGGCCAATCTGATTGCCTTCTATGATGAGATGACTGGCTCTGTGAATTTGGGGAGACCAGCAGATGTGATGTACCTTGATTTTGATACAGTGTCCCACAACATTCTCGCAGGCAAGCTAAGGAAGTATGGGCTGAATGAATGAACTGTAAGGTGGATAGAAAATTGGCTAGATCTTCAGGCTCAGAGGGTAATAATCAATGGCTGTGTCTAGTTGGCAGCCAGTATCAAGTTGAATTGGTCCTGGGGCCAGTTTTGTTCAATGTCTTCATCAACAAAATGGTTCAGGGGCTGGGACACATGACTTCTGAGGAGAGGATGAGGACACTGGGCTTATTTAATCTAGAGAAGAAAAGACTGAGAAAGTGTTTAATAGCAGCCTTCAACTATCTGAAGAGGGGTTCGAAAGAGGATGGAGCTAGACTGTTCTCAGTGGTGGCAGATGACAAAACAAGGAGCAACTGTCTCAAGTTGCTGCAAGGAAAGTTGCTGCCCTGCGACCCGGCTAGGCAGTGAGGGTAAAAAGGGGAAGGGCCAGAGCCAGGAATGGGGCATGAGAACAGCCTTTTGGAGTCCAGTTCTGGACCCCATCTTCTCTGCCCCCACCACCTCCCTCACAGTTTCAGGGGGTGGCCACTGGCTTCTCCTCTTCCAGATTGGTTTGGAAGGAGAGGAGAGCAGCAGGGCAAAGCCCTGAGCTCATTCCCCAAACTGGGCAGTCCCTGATTTCAGGAAGAGGCGGGGCCACAGGGAACATTGTCCCAGCAACAGAACGTACATGTTCTTGTTAATGGAGATCTTCCAGGTTGATACCTAGTATCCTAGTATCAACCTGGAAGTTCTTTCTCCTATAGGAGGCATGTTTCCACCAGAAGAAAGTGAATGAACACTTGTTCACTTGTAATTTTTGATGAGAGGGTACATTTACACGTACACTCTACTGCAGAGTAGGCTAATTAGTTCCACAGTAAAATATCTCACTGCCTACTCATACACCAGCTTTAGGGCACAGTAAAATTAATTAACTTTGCTGTAAGATAATACTGTTGGGGACAGTTCTCTCTTATGGCAGAGTAATTTACTGCACTGAAATGCACATGTGGACACTGATCACAGATATAATTTGCACCCGGTCAGCCCAGTTAGCCAGGGCCCTGCTCTGCCCCAGCTCAAATTCCTGCGGTCCCAGGTGCACATGTAGATGCTGCACCCGGGAGCAGTTTCCTCCAGCTCAAACAACTCTGGAGTTTATTGCGTCACATTAATGGCACATGTAGCAATTTTCCCAGTAGAAATGTAATGCCTGTGTGTGGCCAAGGTGTCTTACCAAAACTTCATAGCTCCACAGGTGTGAGTTTGTCTTATACACTTAAACTAATGCTAAAGCTCAGGCTCCATTAATTCACATGTAAATAGGTATCTAGTCATTCAGGCTGGGAATCGAAAACTATGATACTACTCACATCTCTTCCTTGTATGCTGTTGACAACAGAAACTGGCATGCCTTAATCATGCTAGGCCAGTGAGCATGGGTGGGTCTCTGATCTTGTATGCATTCTGCTGATGGCTTGTTAGCCCACAACAGTTGTTTCAGTATTCAGAGCTACAAGTATGCAATGTTCCCATGTCTAAGGGTTAACACAACACATTATTGTTTGTTTCACAAGACTGTTTTGTACACAGAGAAATGCATTTTTTCACCATGTACAGACATTCAGTCCTATTAACTGCAGGATTGCATTGAACAATGTTTCAAACCTCATGAGCTACAAATTATGAAAAAGATTTCTGTTTATGTATCCTTTGGGGGATCTGGATTCTACCTAGCTCATGTACCATACACGATAAGATGATGGGAGGAATTAAGTGTGCAGGTCTTGTTCCTTTATTGGGCCAGAAGCAGTGGAGTGTGGTGGAATTTACAGACTGGAAAACCAAATGAGAAGTGCTTTGCACACTGGACTAATCTACTTGCTTTCTTTGCACATCAGGGAAGTCCAGAGGGCATTCTCTTGTCTGAAGGCAAACCAAACGTCCACTGTTTCTCAGAGGTGAGTGGACTCAGCACTATCTCCAGTGCGGAGCTCTTCCTATATACCATAATATGGCACTAAGACAATATCTACACTAATATTTAGGGACAACCTTGCGGTTTCCCTTGACAAGCCTGAGTCACATGAGCCACTTTTTCTCATCTGCATTAGTCCTTGTAGCTGCATCCAAACCATCCATATTACACTAGTATTTTCAAACTGAGCACCTTTACGAATTAGTTTTAAAGACACACTTGTCTTTTTCTCCTGGTTTGTCTCTACTTATGGGAAGGAGAAAAGCAGAAGGAGATCAGAAGGGTGAAGGACAGGAACAGGGAATTATGGAACTACTCTTATCTAGAAACTGTGAGCCAGATGCATAGCAAGGCAACTCCGACCTTGGGCTGCAGTAGTGTATAGGCCAGTGCTGGCTGCTACATGCTAATGAGAGCAGTGTAGCCAGCAGCAGCTCTGGTGGGAGCTGTTTATGGCTGCCCCTAGAAGGGAGAGACCAAGGCTGCTGCCTGCCTGTCCACCCCTCTCCTCAGTTACACTACTGGTGTGAGCTAAATTTCCAGTTATACTCAAGTGACCCTTGAGTAATGGGGCACAATTAGGTCCCTAAGTAGACTTTCTGCCATGAGTCTGTGTTTAACATTCATTCAAATGAGGAACAGCTTTCACATTATCTCTTTGTACTTGGAACATAAGTATTGGACATATTTCTTTCTGTAAGAATAACTGAAATATTAACTCATGCTGTAGAAAAATATGCAGGAGGGACTAATTATAGGAAATTTAATGAACAATAGCAGGCTGTCTCAGTGTTAAGGATTTTCATGAGTCATATGGTCAAAACCTGCAAAAACACTCCTACAAAAATCCCCTAATTTCTGAGCTGTACTCATTGTGGCAGGTGTGGTTTGTTAATTCCATAAGCATACATTGGGAGTTGCAGCAGGCTGTCTGGAAATTGTAAGCTTGTGTTTGGAAAGAGTTGCTTTCTAGGGAAACTACAGCAAGAAGAACCAGAGCCACATGGACTGAAAAAGCTTAGGCTGAGGTACACTACATTATTCTACCTGCTACAACATACTACAGAAGGGGATAGGTTTCAATTAGATACAGAGGATGCAGTTGCCTACTCTTAAAGTCAATATAATAGAAAAGAGAGTCAAGCTTTGCCTGTGTATGCTCAGTTCAAAGCATGGTGGAACTCCATCAGCTCCAACCACTTCATCTTGAAGTCAAAGAAAGTTCTGAGTGCAGGGTTTCTAATATAAAACTGCAAATGTCCTCAAAGTCTAGTCTGTGCTCTAATCATGGTTAATGATTTACTCATTAAGCGGCAGCCAAAAACAAAAGGATATTCTTTTCTTCCTTTTCTTAGAAGTTCAATTATAAAAGGCATTGACTTAAGAAAGTGTTTTTATCAATATGCTTTCAATAGATTGTTTCATCAGATTGGACTGCAACTGCATAGAACATGCTGTACTTCCCCAAGGTCAGTCTGTTAAATGAGCCAACAACATCAAAACTTTATGGGCAACGTGAGTCAGGCTTGCAAATGATGTTCAGACTTTGCATGTGTTTTAGTTGGTTAACACTGTAATATCGAGTATTAAAAACAGCATAAATCTAAAGCCTTTCAGTTTTTATGTGTGTGTGCATGTATGTGTATATATATGTACGTATGTATATATGTAGGTATAGTGTGTGTGTGTGCGTGCATATTAGGGCTGTGTGAAACTTCCGTCGCTGATTTGATTTGGAGGAGATTTGGCTTGATTCGGCAGCCAAATCTCCGAAACTGAATCAAATCAGGAGACCCATTAATTTCTCTGATTCGAATTGGAAGCCTCAGAGATTCAGAGAGATTCAATGATTCAGCCATAGACATAGATTTATATGTTTTTTCTATGTACCTTAAGGTACCAGGTGCGGCTTGTGAACACTGAGATGGTGGAGTGGATGGAGCGTCCCATGGGAATGCGGGCAAGGGTCCCCCGTGCGCTCGGTGGTGGACCTGCCTTCTGGGTCTGGGGGGGCACCTGGGGCCTTCCTGCAGCCGATCGCCAATCTGGGGGGCATGGGGGGGGGGTCCCATGCGTGCTCAGCAGTGGACCTGGAAGTGGACCAGAAGTACTTCTAGTCCACTTCTGGATCCACTGCCAAGTGTGTCGGGGACCCCCCCCTGCGCCCCCATGAGATACTCCATCTGTCCCACTATCTCAGCATTCATGAGCCATGCCTGGTACCTTGAGGTATGTAGAAAAAACATATAAAGCTGTATCTATGGCCAAATCGCTGATTCTCCGAATCAGAATTGAATCATCAGGTTCGGCCAAATCGAATTGCAACAGTGATCCAAATCAACTAATCAAATCACTGTCTCCCGAATCAGGCTGAATCTGAATTGCATACTGCACGCTTTGCACACTCGTAATATATAGATATAGATACATAGATTTCATAGACATTAGGGCTGGAAGGGACCATGGAAGATCTTCTAGTCCAGCCCCCTGCCCTAGAGCCAGGAAGTCAGCAGGGGTCATAGGATCCCAGCAAGATAAACATCCAAATGTTTCTTGAAGGCATTCAAAGTGGGTGCTTGAACCACCTCTGGTGACAGTCTATTCCAAACCTTGGGGTCTCGGACAGTAAAGAAATTCTTCCTTATGTCCAGCCTGAAACGGTCATGGAGGAGTTTGTGACCATTCGATCTTGTCATCCCTTGGGGTGCTCTGGTGAATAGATGTTCCCCTAGATCCTGGTGAACACCCCTGATAAACTTATAGGCGGCCACCAGATCACCCCTAAGCCTGTGCTTTTCCAGGCTGAAGAGTCTCATATCTCTCAACCTCTCATCATAAGGACTGTTTTCCCAACCTCTGATCATGCGCATGGCTCTTCTCTGGACTCTCTCAAGCTTCTCCACATCCTTTTTGAATTGTGGAGCCCAAAACTGGATGCAATACTCCAGCTGCGGCCTCACCAAGACGGAGTACAATGGGAGAATGACGTCCTGGGATTTGCTTGAGAAGCATCTATGGATGCAAGCCAGTGTTTTGCTCACTTTACTAGCTGCAGCATCACACTGAAGGCTCATGTTCATCTTGTGGTCATTCATGACCCCCAAGTCCCTTTCGTCCGTAGTGCTAGCCTGCGTTGCTGAACCTATAAGCATGCTGCGGGTTTTTCTTTCCATAGTGGAGAATCTTGCATTTTTCAATGTTAAACACCATCAGGTTCTCATCTGCCCATTTCCTGAACCTGTCAAAGGTCAGCCTGGATCACCCTCCTGTCCTCAGGTGTGGATGCTTTACCCCAACGTTTGGTGTCATCGGCGAACTTGGCCAGTTTGCTCCTGACGCCAATGTCCACATCATTCATGAAGATGTTGAATAATATAGGCCCAAGGACAGAGCCTTGAGGGACCCCACTGGTCACAGCACACCATGACAATGGACTTCTGTCAACCACCACCCTCTGGGTCTGACCACGGAGCCAATTCCCCAACCGGCGGACTGTGGTGAAGCTGAGGCCACAGTTGGCCAGTTTTGCTAAAAGGTGATCATGGGATACTAGATCAAAGGCTTTTTTAAAGTCAAGATATATGACATTAATCTCTTCCCCCTTGTCCTGGTGATAGGTCACCTGGCTGTAAAAGGAAATGAGATTGATCAGGCAAGACTTACCCGTGACAAACCCATGCTGGCTATCCCTCAGGATTTTGCCATCAGCCAGTCTGTTGAGAATGGTCTCTTTGATAATCTTTTCTAGGATCTTCCCCTGGATAGGGTCAGGCTGATGGGCCTGTAGTTTGCTGGATCCACTTTCCTCCCTTTCTTGAAGATAGGCACCACATTGGCCTTCTTTCAATCATCAGGCACTTCACCAGAGCACCAGGAGTTCTCAAAGATCCGTGCCAGGGGCTGAACTATGATGCTTGCCAGCTCCTTCAGTACCCTGGGTTGTAAGCTGTCAGGGCCGGCTGACTTGAAGGTATCCTGCCTCTCAAGGTGTTCCTTCACAAGGTCAGCATTGATGGTGGGTAAGGAATCTCCCTCACCAGGCCTTTCCGTCCTGTAATGGGCAGAGGCATCCCGTGGGACTGGTGAAAGACCGACACAAAATACCCATTTAGCAAATTGGCTTTTTCCTAGGCGTCGGTAGTCAACTGTCCCATCTGGTTTAGCATGGGTCCAATATTGCCCTTGCTTTTCCTCTGGATCCCCACATATATTATATTGGAAGGGGCAACATATAAATATGTTTGTACATTTATGCGTCTGTGTGTGTACCTGTATGTATGTATATGTATATATATGTGTGTGTGTGTGTGTGTGTGTGTATACACACACACACAAATGCACAAACATATTTATATGTTGCCCCTTCCAAACCCCCTCCCCCCAGAATTCAAAAAGAAATTCACCCATCTGTATTCTATTTATGCATATACAATTTGTAACTTTGGAGTGCTTGATTTTGCAATGTTGACCGTCTTTATAAGGTTTTCAATTTATATGAATTGACCTATAGTGAAAGACTATCAAACTTACAAAGTCATGCACTCCAGTTTTGACTTTCTAGTACAAAGGTTGCCTGTGCAACTTTAATTTGCACATATACCTTATTATACTATATATATGAGTGGGTCTGTGCTGCAAAGCAAAGTAAATAACACTCAGGCCACTAAACAAGCTAGTTTTGGCTACCAGAAACAGTCTAGCCTTGGCGGATTACAGAATTAGTCGATGCAGAGTTCCGTGCTATTGTGGCTAAACTGCCAGCTCCTGTATCTCTATGTTGCACTGCAATATGCAGAGTGATCCACCTTTCTCCTCCCCCCCCCCCCCCCCCCCCCCCAACACAAATCTTAAATTGAGCATAAAGAAAATGGGAAATATGCAGTAACCACCTGTGAAAAAGTTTAGTTTTAAATGACTATTACAGGAACTCTGTAGCAGAGGCAAAGAGAGAATCCAGTTCTCCAGGCTAACATTTTGGTATTATAATTATACCTATACACATATGAGACCCTTTCTCTTCCTGCTCTCCCTTTCTCATTCATTTCACTTTGCAGCAAATGAAAAGTCCCATGTGACCTTCTCATAAGCAAACAGGAGAAACAGGGGCTAGATAAAATTACTATAAGATGGAGAGAGAATTGATCCTTTATCAACTGACCCTTTGCTTGTGCTGAGAATTGACCCTTGGCTTGTTCTTATTGAGCCAGTGGAAGAAAGGCAGGTTTCAAACAGGGTTCCACAGGTGTGTTTCTTATTTAACACGGTAATGATTTTGATGCTAGAACAGAGAGCTTCCAGATCAAGTTAGGAGATGACATGAAACTAAGAGGATTGCAAACATTTTGGAGGATAGAATTCAGAAAGATCTTGATAGATTGGAAAGCTGGGCTAGAGATAACAGAGTGAAGTTCAGTGCAGACAAGTGTATGTTGCTACACCTAGGAAAATATAATCAAAAGCACAGACACAGAATGAGAGAGAACTGTTGGTTGTAATAGTGCTAGAAAGGATCTCAGGGTTTTGGTGGATCACATGACTCAACATGAGCCAGCAAGATGATAAATTGAGGGGAAAAAAATGTAGCTTTGGGCTGGATCAACAGGAGTATTTGGCATAAGGCACAAGAGGGAGTAGTGCTATTCCTACTTGATGTTGGTTAGCCCTCACTTAAAATATTAAATGTAGTTGTGTCCTCCACATTAGGATATAGAAAAGTTAGTGTCTAGAGTCAGGAAACAAAAATGAAAAAGGGTTTTGAAGGAATGCTATGTGAGGAAAGGTTGAGAGAACTAGTCATCTTTAACTTGGAGAAAAAAAATAAGGGGGGGGCCATGATAATGGTTTTCAGGTACCTGAAAGGCTGTCATAAAGAAGAGGATATGAAGTAACAGCTTAATATTTCAGCAAAGTGACTTCAGATTAGGTACTAGGAAAAAATATTCTTACTGTTAGAACAGTCAGGCAGTAGAATAGACTGCCCAAGAAGGTTGTGAGATCTCCTTCACTGGAGGTTTTCAAGAAGAAGCTGGATAAGCACCAGGCAGGGATACTTTAGGAGCAACATTAAGGGATTTATGCAGGGGGTTGGACCAGATGACTCCTGAGGTGCCTTCCAAGCCTGTGATTCATAAACAGACATCTCTGATTGTCCTGAGTTTCACTTAGAACAAAACAGAGGTAGGCCATCGCTTTACATGTATAGCCCCTCCAGGATGCATTGCTTCTTCTCTGCTAGTGTGTGGCCGTAGATAGGTAGCTAGCTATGTTAGTCTGAAGTCAGGCAGGAGGCAAAACAAAGGTATACCTTATAAACCAGCTGAATACAAGATGCCTAAGATTTTGTGAGCCACAGCTCACTTCATCCGATGTTATAAAGGAACATGCAGAGATCAAGCTATCAAGTAGAAGTAGTGATTTAAATGCAAAAGATGTTATGTGGCCAGGGAGAGCACACAGCCTGATAGACTTATCCCTGGATTGAACCACAGTTAATTTAAATGAGTCACAATTTATTAATTAATTTAGAGATGAGTGTGTGTGTATGTGTATGTGTGTGTGGGTGGGGGGAGAGTGGAGGGAGATTCTTAGTCCATTTAAATTTGCATACTTCACAGGTACTTGAGGTTGAACAATATGTGTATCTTCAAAAGGTGGTATGATATGAAATCTATCATTTTTGAGAGGGCTGCTGCCCAGCTATGTCAGGCTATAATCTGAAGAGTAATTAGCTTTAATGACTGAGCTGTCACTGAAAAAACAGGCATGCTGAGGCAGGTACTTGAATGGAGACACCAGATCACCAGCCTCCAGTAAAGAACTTCAGTTAAAGCTGAGTGGAATATCACCAGCAGCAGAACAAGGATAACTTGGTTGATGGGGGGATATATAAATTTGAAAGAATCACAGTGTCACAAAGGAAATGTTGAAGTGGGAAGGAAGGGATGGGTGCTCTTGTAACTTTGACCAACCAGTGTCAAAGCAGATTGATCTGAGAGGTCAGCAGAAAGAGAGTTAGGTAGGCAGATTCTGGACTTCATAATGGTCAAGGAGATCTTAAGAGTACATGTCCCATATGTTAGGACTCCAGCAGAACTTCCTGGTGAGTGTCTAGCTGGAGGGAGCTTCACATGTCTATCACAATCATTGTCAAGTATCCTTTATGAAAAGCTTTCATGGTTTATGCAGTTCTTTACTGATGCGTTGCCATAGATGGAACACACTGCATGCCTTTCTTATTTAGAAAACTTAAATTACTCCAGTTCAGAGTACAGTACAGTGCTGTAAGAGAGCAAAGCAAACTGACACTGAACACATCATAACACAGTGTAGGCAAACCTTTTTGGCAGTTATGCCTCAAAGATATGCCTCACACCCTCCTCAAGTGCAACTCTGATCCCCTTCATCTGCTCAATGGGATGCTCTGCTCCCTGCTCTGTGCTCCTCAGCTGATCTGTTCCTTATGATTTCCACTCCCTGTTCTCTAGCACTGTGTTCCTTGCTTCCTTCCTACACTTGGGCATGCATGGTGTAGGTCGGACACCCCTGTCCTAACATGTGAGTGTAATAATAGCTGGTACCTGTATTATCAGTTCAGGGTTCAGTAGATATGGATCCTGAACTCCCCTGTTATCTATAATGTGGTTTGACTTCAAATACATTACACCTGTTCAGAGGCAGATGCAGGGGGTGTGGCAATGCAGTCACACACCCCTTTGGCCATGTGCAACATGTGCAGTGAACTCTTTGAGCTCATCAGCTGATCAGCGTGGGATCTGACTAGAATCTGTGCTCTCATGCAGCATTGAAGACCATGGAGTGAGCACAACTCCTTTTTGCACTGCCCTTCTCTTCCCCACTCCCCTCCCACCACCTCAAGTCAACAGCAGGGTTAAAGAGGAGGCAGGTGGCAGCAGTGCTTAGCCTCTAAGCTCAGGAGCTGTGTGAAAAACACTACTTTTCCTCTCTTTTCCCCTGATGCTGAATTTGGGGGGGACAGAGAAAGGGGGGCTAAACAGTGATAGTGCTCAGCTTCCAGGCTATGAAGCCATGCAGAAGTAGGAACTCCAGCGAGATCCTGCACCAGTCAGCTGATTGGGGTAGATGTGGCCACCCAGATGAAGTGGATCTGACTGTACCTACCTTGCCATGATCCTGGATCCACCTATGGGATCTGTGTAACATGAGACTAGTGAGCTGTGCAAATGAATCATAGTGCTATTTAGTTTAATGTTCCAAGGAAAATATTCCTGAATAAAACTCCCCTGGAACTTAATTTTCATGTCTTTCAGCTCCTCAGATGGAACCACTGCTTGCTTCAGGGTGAGTGACTGATGGTTTTCTGCGGGGGTCGGGTGGCGGGGGACAGTGAACAACTAGAACACATAGCAAGAGCTTTGCTGTTTTACTGCTTGAGTCCTGCAACTATTTGAATTCAGTAAATGTAATATTTATTAAAGACGATCAGAAAACTTGGCAGTGGATCTGGGTTAGTAAATTTCTTCTTTCTAAGAAGAGCAGAAGCGCCTAATTTCTACTCTAGAGCTGTTTAAAATTTACAGTTTCTGTTCATCAAGGAATCCTTTTATTTCACAATTAGATGTTAAACTGATAAAGCACATTCACAGTGGAAAACATAAGTCCCAAACTACAGAATAATATACAATATGACGTATAGAATATTTAGAGTTTTGCTGGCACTGCATGGCAGTAAATCACATTTTTATATGGCATGTTCCAAGAGGGATGTAAGTTATGGGGGGGAAAAGGTTATGCATGTAATATAGTTGACATAATACGCAGAATAAATTTGCAGAATGGATATCATATGTACTGCAATGAAGAAAGCACAATTTAGAAGGTGCCAAGTGTAATGAACAGAGTAAAATGCTTCTTGAAATTGACATATAACTTACTGAACTACTCAAAGTTAATGAAAGAATAAACCAAACAGAGTTGATTGAAGCTTCTAACAAGCATATGATACATAGTGCTCCAAAGGGATCACAGAAACAGATGAACTAAAGAGCATATATATTTTGCTTGGCTTAAAATCTCCACCCCCCACCCAACAGTGCTTTATTTCAGCTTGAAGTGGTATGTTAGTTTTCAAATTTAGCTTCATCTAGATTAATCGGATAACTTTTTCTTACAAGTCACATTTTCCTACATAGTTTTAAACTGATTTTTAGCCATAGAAAAAATATGTTCTGTTCTTCTATGTAGCTAATATAATCCAAAATGTCTTGTATAAATTTAGCATGCAGTCTTTTTCAGATGCACAGAATTTACCAGTATAAATCCCATCATGAGAAAGGTGAATATAATAAATCCCTTTGCAATATTATGTGGAAAAATCAAAACTAATAGTAAATGATATGAGAGAGCAGGTATTTATTTGTCTAATTACTAAATATGTTCTGTTTAATTACTTATAGTTTTGCATTTCAAAGGAGTTCCCTTTAACTGTTTTATGTCTGTTATAAGTAAGATGGGTAGTTCAGGCTGCTGATTTAGATTATGAATTTGAAATAATTATTTATTTGGGGCGGCAAGAAGCTTTTGCTATCTTTACTCAGGTTGAATACAATTTTAAGTATAATCTGCATGGTGAAATTACTAGACAATAATTTACAGTGTGAATTTATATTATACTTGTTACTCTGTACTAACTCTCTGCACAGGAGCGGTTGGAGCTAAATCCAATTACACTTTATATGCCTGAAGGGCATGGACATAGCCATGTAACTGCAGTCTTTGCCACTTTGCATAGTTTGTGATTCAGCTGTCTGTGCGCAAATGTCCATACACCCACTGTGCATACTCAGTAGGGTTGTGCTCTGGTCAGACTGGTACATGTTGACACATACTAACCCAGATATTCACAATGGTCCCAAACTTGTAGTTGGACAAAATCCCATGGCTAACAGGTGTTTGGGACCTCCAGGGTTTTAGTCCAATACCTTGGTTGTTAGGGCACTTACCAGGGAGCAAGAGCCTTAGGTTTTAGGTGCTGTTCATCCAGAAGGAATTTGAAACTTGCTTCACAGTAGGAGTCTACATGACACATTTAACTTCACATTAGCATAGTTTACTGTGAAGGAAGCATGTGCATTTACATGTGTACATGCTGACTTTGCAGTAAACCTCCCTAATCCCAAGTAAATTTGCTACCTGCAAAAGCAAGTAGCAAATTTACCCGGGATTAGTAATGGCGCTGTAGTACTTGTGTAGATGCCTGACCTGGAGTCAAATCTGCTCCCGGTCAGCCATCCATCAGCAGGTGGGAGATACCTCCCTGCCCTCAGGAGCTGTTGCTGCCAGAGCCACCAGAATAGCAGGTACCTTGCACTGCAGCAGCCAAGGTCTTTGAGTCCCTGGGTTCAAGAGGAATTTCTAGCACTCAGCACCACCACTCTCACCAAACACCTCCCACAAGCAACACAATTAGTGGTTATTCTTCTATTCCTAGCACAGTGCACTATCAGGCCCCTCTCAAATCCTCTCCTTAAAGCTGACCCCCTAGGGCAGTTAAAAGTGGGAAATGTGGGGCTAGGAAATGAAAAAACAAGCCAAAGGGTGTGTGGCTTAGCAACCTGGAAGAGAGTGGGTCCTGGATTTAGCCTGGGACTGTGCTGGGATACACCCTAGCACAGCTGATCTACTTCACTTGGCAACATCTATTTCTAACCTCAGAATGCTTTTATGCAAAGTAGCTTACTTCACTTTCAAAGCAGACTAAATTAATTCATCCTCAGTCTGCAGTGTAATGCAGTAACTTTCCTGTTCCTTGCTCCATAATTAGTCCTCTTTACTTCAATGTAAGAATATTGTAATGCTCTCCAAGAGGATCAGACTATCAAATGCTAGGTGTTATATATGCCCACAAATAGACAGGTTCCATGCCTCAGAAAGTTTTTAAATGATCCAAGAAAAGGGAAGAGTTAGTAGGCAATGCAATTTAAAATTAATGAATCTTTACTTCTGTTCACTGTATTTAGCATTTATATAAACACTGGCTATCTTTTACAAAACTATACCTCATGTAACACTTTCCAGCTGTCCCAACCCCTGTATCACTGTGGGTTTTGTTTTTTGTTTTGGGTGTTTTTTTTCCTGATACTATTGGATGTCAAAAATTTTTGTGGGAGTGAAGGTATCACCTATGCTCTTCCACTGTTACTCTTATTGCTCCAGATTTTCTTCAAGCATGGAGGTTTCTTAAATCAGGCAACTTGTTGTTTCAAAGGGAGTTACTTACCCATATGACCCTGACTACAGCTTTGAGGAAGCCTCAGGTGAAGCCTTGCATCACAGGCATCTCTAAGCAATGAGGGGAAAGCAAAGCACAAGCACAAGGCAGTGCCTAAAGAGGGGTATTGCAGAATGGACCTAGGAGTATGCCTTACCCTCTTGTCCCTCTTCTCCCTGACATGTAGGGTCATAAATAGTGGGTGCATCTACACATGCACTTTACTGCAGAGTAGACTAATTAGCAGCAGAGTAAAACATGACTGTCTACACATGACACTATTAGGCCACAGTAAATTAACTTACACCGCCAAAAAATAGTACTGTTGGAGACAGTATTATCTTACGGGGATGTAATTTACTATGACTAAACACACATGTAGATGCTGACCACAGGTGTAAATTGCACCCAGTCACCCCAGCTAGCTGGTGGCAAGACTCTTGCCTCTTGCCTAGCCACACATCTCTGCACTTTCAGTACCCTCATACCCCAGCCAGCCCCTCTGCCTCTCTCTGCCACCATCCAGAGCCTGGGGTTCAACCTCTGTGCTCCCTGCAAGCTCAAGCCTGCTCTGCCCTGGCTCAAATTTCTGCTGCCCCAGGCACCTGTATAGATGCTGCACCAGGAGTAGTTTACTCTGGCTCAAACTGCTCCAGAGTTTATTGCTTCATGTTAATTGCACATGTAGATGCACCTAGTCAGCCTGAATGGAGCATGGTAGGTCAGAGGGTTGCCAGAATATAAGCCAAGGTCAAGTTCAATCTGAGTCAAGAATCTGGACTATCATAATTTACAGAAAAAAGCATTTAAAACTCAGAAGGAAAGATTTTGTTGGACTTGTTTGGTTCATACCTCTACACACAATTTAACCAGATTCAGTGATGCAGGAGTTCTAGAAACTACCAAAATAGAGAAGTTTTCTTTGGGGATTTTATCACAGGTCATAAATTGCCAAAGGAGAATTACAAGTTGCTAAAGAAAGTGGTTCAAAATTAATTAATTTAGGGGAAAAAAATTCTATGCTAAAAGCAGAACTCTTTGAGATTGGTGAAATATAACTACGTTCTTTAATAAGCAAGATGAAGCTTAGAGCTTATAAAGGGATGGTAAACAGGCAGAAAGAGTTTTGTTACAGTGAAATATTATAATTTCAGGTTGCCAAAGACCCAAGTTTTATATCACTACCTAGATTCTTTAAAAACTAACATGGTACTGAACATTTAAAACCTTGAATCATGTCAAGATTACAATCCCTTTTCATAGTTTTATTCAACATTCCCACAGAAATCTCTATGAGATATGATAAAATATTTAGATATGTTATTTTAAATTTATTTAACTTTTTTAACAATACCATTTTACCATAACATTCAGGATAGATATATCCAGATCACATTATCAAAATTCAAAGGATAGAAACACTCAGTTGTATATTTATTTATCTATTTATCTATTTATTACTTTAAGAAGAATATCAGACAGTCAAAGCATGTTGTAAGGCATGTTTCACCAGATTTCTCTGATGGGCTCAATGACTAGGTAATGGTAGCGGATATAATTTGTACTGGACTGGGCTTGTTCTATGATATATACTGCTCCCAACAGTGTGCCAGGATCGTGCAGACATGAAATATATTTTTCTTTGGAAGCTAATAGTTAAATAGTTTGATTCTGTAATGAGCTCTGCATGAGCACAGGGGCATTTATACATAACACAATTAACCAGGGAAAAAGATACATTGACTGCCATTTTTAAATGTCCTTTTTCTTCTATGAAATGATATAATGGGAAACAACAAAGGAACTAGTAACAACTGTCAAATGAATAGAATCCTTTAAAGTGCACTGAACATACAACACACAATCTAGGACTTATTGCTTGTTTTAGTTTTAATTTTGAATTGAAGTTTTATATATTGTTGCCTAACTGCCCTCCTTTTTCAGCTTTTGCCTGCTTTATCCTCTGACTGATGTCCATCGGTTACTTTTTTTTACCTGCTTCTTTGCTTTCTATTCTTGCATGTGTTTTAACTCTCAAGTTGTTTGGCTGTGTTCTTGGGTGATGTTGGGTGTTTATTTTTTAATGTTTGCCATGGATTTTGTGTATGAGCGTCTCCACCTCATTAAGAAGACTGGGTTAAAATTCTTTCCTTTTACTGTGGTAATGTCTTAGGTACCCTATTGCAAAGCTATTAAACAAGAGGAAACTTGGTTATTGTGACCATTTAGTCCGAAGTGAGGAGCTTTGTGCTGAGTGTTTCTCAGGTGAAAAGCTTGAGAACTGGGAGAGGGTTGAGAAATTGTATTAATCAAAGATTGGCATGAGAATTACTTGTGTCCAGTTCCTTAACACCTGTGTTCAAGGAAACAGGACTTCTGGACATTTTGTAAATAAACAAATTATACTAAGAAAATACTCGAATGAAAAAAAATATTTTCTCTTCTAAATGGAAACTGACTTGTAAAGCCTTGAAGTCTGCTACTGCTTTACAAAATGGTCCCACTATTATTGCTAGTTTTCTTGTTTTCTTATTGACCACTTTACTGCTCACTTTTTTCCCTTCCTATTAGAGCTCTACCTTTTCATTTATCATCAGCTGTGTCCATGGCAACTTAGTCTTCCTTTCCACTCTTGCCTTTCAAGCAGTACAAGATACATAGTCTCCTTTCATCTTACTTCTTGTGCCCAACCTGATCACATGTTAATTAATCATGTGAAACAAGAAGAGAAAAAGAGAAAACAGGTGAATCTAGCCTTTTAAATAAGGAATATGGGAGAAGACAGATCTTAATTTCTGAACTTCCTTGGAGGTACACATATTTCAGAGGCTTAGCAGATGTGACAGGCTACAATTAAAGGGTATAATCCTGAACCCACTGAAATTGACTGCAAAATCCATTTATTATAGTATGGCCAATATTTTACCCAGTTTCTGTACAGCATTAAAGTGATTTTTTGGAGAAAAAAAATAGAATAATTTGAAGACAAATACAGAATGGATTCATTCATAACTTGAAAATTAACTTTCATTTGTTGCTGATTTTCTGGGTGACAGAGGCCATTGAATATTTCCATGCTGCAAATAAGAAAACAAATAGGAAAGGTTGTATGCTAAGACCTAATGTTGTTCTCACTGAAATCAGTAACAAAATCTCCATTGACTGCAAGAGGCAAGGGACTTAGCTATTAAACACACAGCCTCTGTGGCGAATTGCAAGAGGTTCTGACAAGAGCCGAATGGAAGTGGTTGTTGTATGTTACATAATGCTAGTCAGTTAGAACTTGGGCAGTGGATGGTATGAAGCTCAGTCAGTCTCAAGTACAGATGCACAAACCAACATGGTGCTAGAAACAGTGATGTTAGCAGTGAAAGTGAAACAGCAGGCATTTGAAGATAATAGGGTAAAACTCAGAGCTTCTCCCTGTTAAGGGTGTATATATAGGGGTAATTAGCACATTTATTAATTACTCCCCTTTTCTCCTGCAACCGATTTTTAGCTGCCAATGGTGAGTGAAGGCCCCAAATTGGGCAGCAGGCAAGAGGGTGTGTGGGAAGCAGCAGCGGTGTTGATCTCATGGGTTCCAGACCTGTGTGAGCTCGGTGGCTCTGACAGCCATGCTGACAAGCCCCACAGGATGCAGTTTAACTGCTTGCAAGTGGCATAGTCCACAGGCCACCAGCTGGACAGTTCTGGTCCATGAAACAGAGAAGCACTTTTAAGTAATTAGAACAGAGCTGTACAGCCCCAGCTGTCTCACAATTCACCCCCTAGGAAATTTCCTCTTGCACTGAATTAGAGGCTTATTGCCCTAGGAATTAGATGACTATATTGTTTGGTCATTGTTGAAAAAAACCGCACACCCTGAAACATTTATGTTTATATAATGCCTTAAGAAATAAACATGTGAAAAGAGAACCTATGATATTACCTTGGGGGGAGACATTTTTTAAAGAAGGCTAATGCTTAATATTTTCCGATGCTTGATGAGTCAGCGGGATTCTGGCAGCAGCTATTAGACGAACGGAATATGCATTAGTGTACATTCAGCATGTCCTGTGGCTGACTTTGTTTCCTCAGACTGCCATTTAGGTTATGTTTGGCTCCTGAGATGTTTCACAGAAAAATACAATACTTGTGTATGGTACAGGGAATACTAATTTGTGGGAGAAAAAAACAGCAGAAGGGCATGACAGGAGGTTCTGAGCAGCGTTGGGAAGAGCCAGAGCTGCTGGGCTCACAAACAAAAATGTAAATTCTGTATAATAGAAAGAACAGGCCTTAGAGTGAATTTAATATAGCAAGACCTACATATCTCCACCATGCCTATCTTAACATACTCTGGAATGGTCTATGGTAGTAAAAAAGTTGTTTAATCTAGCTGCCCATATGAACAATTTGAGGGTATTCCTATAAAATGTCCAAAGGATATGGGATGGATATCTTAATTACCATGTTGGGAAACTGAGGTAATTGCAACACCATGCTGAAATAGGAAACTGATAGCTTAAACATAATAGGAACTAACAAAACCTGAGTGTAAATATGTCCCAATAGAGGAGACTTTGGCTAAGATTACAGGTGTAAATATTTTTATGTCTTTATTTATAAGAGGTCTGTCTTGGCAGAAATTAACCATAAGCCACTTTTTGCCATTGCCAAAGGGATCTCTGAACACCATCCCAAGAATATTGAGATTATTTTTAGATACAAAGTAAGGCAGATAAGGCCAAATGAACTCGGTATCATCCTGTGCTGGGCAACTGCCAGCACTTCATGAAAATGGAGCTGTGTTTATTTACAATCTGGAAATTATGATTGCAGGCAGTGGTGTCAGACAAAGTAGCCTTCCAATCATATGATGGTGTCACCCAAATTAGTTGCATAACATGAAGGAATAGGAAACACCTACAAATTCCTGAATGGAGAGAGGAAAGAGGTACTGAATTAGCCATTTTGCCTGGGAAGGCACAGGAGGTCTGACACCGACAGACGCAGAAAGTTTAGTCTGAAATAGTGAATTTACTTCTGTTTCACAACAGCGGTGCAAATGTTTATGGAGATCTGCAGTTCAATGCAACAAGTCAGGACACCTTAGAAAATGACTGAACGTTGTTAGTAGATTATATATGGGTCTAAAATTCTGTTATGTTGATGCAGATTGTTAAATATGATGTTTTGAGAAGGAAGATGTTGGGAGGACTACTTTGCATTAATAGTAAGAATGAGAATTTTTGTGCTTTGCAATGGCTCATTTACATAATGCTGATTATTTAGGACTTATACTAGATCAGGGGTCAGCAATCTATGATCTGCAGGCCAGATCTGACTCATGGAGCCATTGGATCCAGCTTGCAGAGCTGGGGCTTTGGCAACAGGGAGCTCTCCCCATGCCATGTGTGGCCAGGCAGCTAAGGCAACAGGCAGCTTTGCCCATGCCACACCAGGGCTGGGTATCTGGGAGAAGCTGTGGAAGGGAGAAGTGGGCCATAGCAGTGGCCCCCACTTTGGACTGGAGCTGGGATATTCTGGCTTGCTGCCAGATTGTTGCTGACTGCTGTGATAGATGATGCAGTCTCTCTTCAGATCCCTTGGCAGAGTAATTTCTGAAAAACACTTGCTCGAATCAAGTCTTACTGAGGTGAATGAAGTGAAGTGGAGTCCAGAGACTTCAGTGAGTATTGGATGGGACTTTTTGGAAGAGGAGATGTTGACCAATGTGCTATTACAAGCTACTTCCTGACTTGTAAAATTCTGGGAATAGGGTCTGCACCTAGCTAGAGATACTTTTTGTTGAGCGTTGTCTTCAAAAAACATAATATAACCTTTTTAACTGAATTATTGAAAATTATTTTAGTCCTTAGCATGTGCAGCTTTGCAAATTACTTTTTTTAATTTGGTATAAAATGATCTTTTTGAAAATCTATCCATGAATTGGGCTATGTTCAAGATTATATAAAGTGAGGCTCACAAGATACCCATATATTTCTAAGGAATCTAAAAGTTCTGTAGATGGTATATCAACCTGCTACAAGAACAAAAATAAACTTTAATGTATGTTGCATACTATGCCCAAAATCATTTAGAAGCCTAAGGCATTTTAACTGAAAACAGATTTTTTTTTTTTATAAAGACAAAGGCAATGTGCTCTGATAAATAAACCACAAAGCAGGCCTAGAGTAAACGAGCATAGTTTCAACTCTCCATAAATTAAAACTTTCTTCACCCCACTGGACCAAACCTCAAATGCAAAAAGTACCCATAACAATACAAATTATGAAGAAAACAAAAATACCTTGAGTTTCATTTGAAATGTAATCACTGATATCCTCTGACATATGTTAAAGAGTAAAATATTCTGGAATTATGAATTCCATGTATTTGAGATGATGCCATGGAGTGAGCAGCCATTCCAGTTGTGCCAATTTTTAACACTTACGAGAGATACAAGGCAATAGACATTCCGCTTGACTAGACTATTCTATGTTATTTAAGGATATCTAAATGCAGGTGGGAGATCTTGATGGACAGTTGTCAGCCATTTATTTTTTGTTATGCAGTGCAGTCACTACCCACTATCATGGAGGAAGTGGGTACACAAAACTGTACAGTACACAAAACTGAAGGTAAAAAATCTTATCCTGAAAAATATCTCCTTTCTCTAAAGTCTGATACCTTGAATTAGTTATCCTAGATTAGTGGTGCTCAACCTCCAACCCTCCAGCTGAATCAAGTCAATATACCATAGTCACTCCACAGTTGAATCTAGCACTGGCCCAGCCCCATATGCCAGATTGTACCTACAGACTGACCCCATGCACTGACCCCATGCTGGATCAGGCCTGTAGACCAGTAGTTTTCAACCTTTATCCATTTGTGGACCCCTAAAATTTTCAAATGGAAGTGCAGACCCCTCTGACTTCTAAGTGTAGGTATTCATGTACTTTTGATTGATCATAACCATCTTTTGCAGATCCTTTCAACATAGTCTGCAGACCCCCAGGGGTCTGCGGACCACAGGTTGAAAACCACTACTATAGGCTAAACTCACTTGTGGGACCAGGGCTTTGGACCAGGCACATGTGAGACATCCAGCATGTAGGGCTGATAGGTTGACCACTGCTGTCTGAAATAGCCTACTGCAAGAGTAGGTCATCTGGCTTGTGGGATTTCTAACTGTGGCTGCTAGAGCTGCGGCACCTCCAGCACCCAGGGGCGGACACTGTTGCCAATTTTAGACTTTTTAGTTGCCACCAGCAACTGAATGGTGGCAGTTGATTATAGGCAATGGGGTCCCTGAGAAAGGAGTTCCCTGGATGCTGGCCATGTTAATGCTGTGGCAGTGGGGATTGAGCAGCAGCAGCATTAACTCCTTCACTGTTGATGCCACCATAAAAGCTCTGGCACCCGTATCTAACGAAGTTGCATTAGATCCTCAGCTAGTGTAAATGGGTACAGTTTCATTGAACTCAGCAGAGTTGCTCCTACTGGGGATGTGGCTTGGGTTTACTTTTTTGTCCTTTCAAGCAAAGTAGTAATATTGTGTGCCCGCCTGGCCTCAAACATCTTGTCCCGGGTGGTTTTGATCCGGATGTATGCTGGTGTCCACCTTGCTATCCCAGGTGGCCCTTCGGGTCGATGTTTACTCCTGAGGTGGTCCTCCCCTGTCTCGCCTGCCACGACTTTGAATCTTAATCTAGTGGTTGGGACCACTTAGATTCCCACGTGGACGCCCTGTTCCTCTGGCGGTCTTCTGTGAGGCTCCACCTCCCCTCTACCTCGCCCTTATACCCAGCCTGGTGGAACACTGTTGTTCCTATGGCCAAACTCCTGAACGATGGGCTTCTAGTGTCTCCCTGGTTTTCGGGCACTCTGACATCCTTCTTGTTAACCCCGATCCTGAGGCTTACACAACCACTGGTTCTCCTCGTGTTCCCTGACACTCAACCCCTCCAGAAATGGGAAACACAAAATATATTACAACAAATCTCCAAAAGAAAAGAGTATTTCTACCACACCCCAAAGTACCCCTCGGTACTCACATCTGCCCCTAAGGCCCAATCATATGCTATGAACCCCCCTGACCTTATGGGCTTCTCTTAGGTTCCCCATGTGGGCGTGGGACCCTCGGGCTTTCCCCGGGCTTTCACCCCCTCACCTCTCTGGCTCCTGATATTACTACCCTCTCCTCAGGAGCTTCTCAATGAAGCTGTCTCCTCTCTGGGGCTTCTCGCAAATGCCGCTCTCCCTGGGGCATATCTTCGGGCCCCTTGAGACCCTTCACCATCCCACCTGGTCGGAGGCTGGATGGTGGGTCAGCACCTCCCCCTTCTCCACGGTGACCGCTGGGATTGGGGTCGCTCTGGTCTCTGCCTTCCTGTCCTTCTCTTCTCTGCCCGGGAGCTCCTGCTCCTAGTGTGGTGTTGCCTTCTCTGTGGTCAGCAGCTCCTGCCTCACCGCGTGAGGTATCAGAGCCTCTCCCGCTGGGGAACTCCGCTTCTGGCCCTGCTCGCTCCGCTTGGAGCCTCCTGGAGACCCCTCCGGCTGGGGTTTCTGCTGGCGTCTGTTCCCCTGTCTCTTTGCTGGCCGTCCTCTTTATTTCCGCCGACCGGTGATTGCTGCTGACGTCACCGGCTGGCCGCAGCTGTATGAAGGCGCGGCTGATGATTCGCGTGGGTTCCTCCCGGTGTTCCCGCTTCGCCACAGGTCTCGCTGCAGGTGAGTGTTCTCTTTCAGTTTTGCTTTTCTCCCCATTCTTCCCCAGACTTCTGCTCCCGGGGTTCCCCCCTTACCCTTTTGGGCCCTCCCTTTTGTCTCTCCCTGCGACATGTTGAAATAAACAATTCTTCATAAGTGCTTATTTTCAAATAATGTGTTAAAAATAAAGCATCCAGACTACTCCCAGGCAGGAATAGTTTAGATAGAAATTGTTCATTGGAGCATATTTTTGTTGGGCATAATTCAGTAATTTTAAATCAACTAAGACTGATTTTAAAAAACAAACAAAACAAAACATACATTTCATAAATAGTATAATCATTTAGCTTCTGATTCAAATCATGCTGAAGTCAATGGTTGGTTGACTTTTATTCAGGCCCATAAACTGAGGGGAAAATTGTGAGGGCTTCCACCTTTTATAAAATAGAAAGTAGAACAGTTGGACAAAATTCAGCCTCCTGAGGAATGTCCTCTTTCCAACCTGCAATTATGCAAGGTATGGTATAATATGTCATCCCCCCTGTTGCCCCCCCCTCCCCCCATATATGAGTGTGTGTGTGACTTTGTGACTACCATGAGACTTTCTTATCTGGTTACTGCTTCAATGTATGTAGTACTTTGTGGCAGAACAGTAGGGGACACTACTACGCTGAGCCACCTGCCTCACTATGCCCGACCAAAGCCCTGCTTTGGGTGCCTCTCCTGAGGTGCCTATGTCCAGTCAACCCCCTTCCTGAAGCACACCTGGAAGCCTGGGGTAATTGCTGCCACCACCTGGGCTCTGGTCTCTGTTAGGGTTCTGTGCAGCCCAGGGTACATAGACCCTGCAGACCTTGAGGGTTCTTTGCCCACTGGTAGTATTTCTGGGTGCTCCTTATAGCCTGGAACCACCCAGGATATTTTCAGGTACAACAGAATCAGATAATAATCATCCAATCTCTGCTAGGAGCAAATAGACCTGTCCCTCCTCTCAAGCATTCACAGCTAGATGTGCTGTAACAGGTAGCTTTTATTAATCAGAGAGAGGGAGAATGGGGAAGGAGTACAAGATAAAAGAGTATTACAAAAAAAAAAATCCTTGAGCAAAACAGAATGAGCTTGTTGGCCCTTATAACGCATGGATCCCTAATATATGAGCTAAATTTCAGGTTAGTTACTCACACATACATCCACAGAATAAGAGAGCTCTAGAGGCTAGAGGCTTCAGTGTCTGTGCCTAAAAATGACTCCCCCTCACCTTCCCAAAAACCTGCTCCA